>NC_066587.1:2932069-3232069 GCF_905475345.1 Vespula vulgaris | reverse complement strand
CATAGGTTTTTCGATATAAGAAATTTGCTTTCTTTATTAGACGAATGGTCGGTAATAAAAACATGATACGAGACGTCGTTTAATTTACGTCGTATGCGATTCCGCGAAATAGCTTTATCATATTTTACTTCTCCTATCTTGCAGTATTATTTATATACTTACCGCGTTAACGGAGCTTCTCAAGTTTAATCGCTTTAGTAATGATTCATAAGGGAACGCTTTATATAACGATTAAGTTCTTTTAAATCTCGATATCTGTAACAAATTTTGATCTTCGAACAGAACGACCTATACATGTATAGTTTTTCCTTATGCGTTCGTAATAAATTTACTTATTGCTACGACGACTCGAGAAAATTAATTTCGTTAAGGGGATCGTTTTGTGTCCTTATGGTAGCGATTATACCGTGATGAAAATTGTTGGTTTATTGTCGATTTTATTGTTCTTCGTTAGAGTTGAAAGTTCAGGGACGCCATTGTGACGAAAGATTTCTTACGAAGGTTTTTGTACAACTTCTTATATATAATCTCGCTTTTTCGAATTTTAATGTAAAATCTTGTGTGATTCTTTCAAGAAATTCCAGGACAGACATTTAAAGTTTTACGCGTTGACGGGTGTACCTACCTACACTACTTGGCGAATATCGACTCGAAGTCCCAATGTTTATTCATAAAAAAGTCAGCCGATGTTTATTCATAAGAAGAGAGAAGAAAGCGGAGTAGAAAGGGATTTAAATGTCAGCGCACGTAGAAGTTGGAGCATCTTACAACGGTAGACAGTTTGTTCGACGGTGTCTACTTAACATTAAATACGTGACAGGTTAGCTTTTTTAATAATTAATATTAATTTTAATAGTAGATGCGTTATATCACGCATAACGAATTATTTGTCAAAAATTCAATTCACAATTTTTATTCAAACGCTATAATTTTTTCAATATAATAGGAAATTACATTAAGGTATTTAATATTTTCAACGTCCGTTCATAAATAAATATAGATTTTCCATTCAAATCTATTGAAAATCGTTTTTAGATCAATCATGCTATAAGTGACATATTTGGAACATTTCGAGTTCTAAATTTCGAATTTATGTATGATATGCAAATTGGGGCTTATACGTGATCCACTTGAAATTAAAATTTTTATTTTGTTAGTTCTCATACCGAGATAACTTTTTTTGGAAATTATTATCATTTTGTACGAACACTTACGAACGTGCTAGAGAATGTTTTGGAACAATTTTTCTTTTCATTCGTAAGAATAAATCCTATATTATCAAACAAATAATTTTTGTATATTTACTATATTCGTAATTTTTTATATTCGTTGTGATTTGTGATTTATAATTGTGATCGTGATTGTAATAGTGATTGTGATTGTGATTTGTGATTTGTGAATTGTTTATAATTCAACATGAACTTTTTATTTGTGAACAATTTATAATTCAAATTTTAAAATACCCATATGTCTTGGTCAGTGTAAATTTTATTTAAATTAAATGAAATTATAGAAACATTTATTATGACATTGGTGCAAGTCCAGTTTCCGCAAAGTTTAATTAACAACTTTGTAAGCTACGCAGTAGTATATATTGTATAATTTTAGATACTTTATTATTTTACATAGCTAACATGGCGCGGTAAACTGCAAAATGTGCAGTATTCGCAAAGTTTCACAAACCTAAGTATTTTGATGTATTGGAGGTGAATCTATCATATTTTTCATATTTAAGTGCGATAAATGCATCTAGTTCGGTTTTGACTTTGAAAAAATTCATTTAGGGATCAGATATTTTATAACTATTTAAAACCAGATAAGATATAAATGATTTTATCGTTATACATTGAAGTTGAAATGATGTGCTAGATATTTAGTGAACTTTATATGACCATCTTAACGATAGACATATGTTTAATTTTCATTAAAACTTATTCAACTAAAAAAATGCAACTATGCCTGGTGGACATTTTAAGGAACGTCGAAACTTTAATAAGAAGAACACGGCACTGTTGGAAGAAGAACAAGTATAGAACGTTATATGTTGCCTTTTCTCAAGTTAAGAGACAAAGCAGTTTGAAAGTCTTGCTGCCATCAGAGAGTCCACGTCATTCTCGTAATGTTGTATAGAAAGAAATATTAAACGCCATGAAAGTTAAGTCTATAATCCTTATGGAACTTGACTATGAGGAAAGTGTTAGTTATCTCGACGAAATAGAGATCTTTAATATCGCAGCCAAATAGCTATTATTATATTCATCCTCCTTTAACTTAAACCGAGTGATGCTCGCTTTCGTGGTTTATTCAAAATAACGAGTTTACATTGTCTTGAGACACTCTTTATTTCTAGTGACCTATCAATTTATACAATTAGCACGTGGTTCGATACGTTGGATTATCACCTTAATTGAGAAATCACAAATGTTTCATATAACAAACGATCAACCCTTCAGGCCAAGGTAACCGACCGAATCGAAACTTCGATGCTTAATCTTAAATCATTACATTAGATATCAGGAGTGTTCCTGGAGGTAGTTAATCGAGCAAGAAATTGCTGTCCCTCGATAGTCCATCTTCTTCGTTATATAATACAAAAGGTATTTCCGAATTAAATGTAGATAATAAATTTAGGACGATTGCATCGTCTTTTTCTAAATTGTCTCGCATAAGTTAAAAGGAGGGCGAAAATTTAAAAATGTAAGAACCATAAGTAGGGCGTATCTATCAGAACAAAATGAGTTATCAATCGTATAGAATCATCATTCAAACGCTTTAAAATAATTTCAACGTCCATTAGTAATATGGTTCATCAGTTCAACGATCAAAATCAGTGCTTTTTTTTCATATTTGATATTTCAGTAATACATGCATTTTCTATACAAGAACTATTTGCCATCGCGGCCTTAAAAGTTCCATTTCTCTCTCTCTCTCTCTCTCTCTCTCTCTCTCTCTCTCTCTCTCTCTCTTTCTCTTTCTTTCTTTTTCTCCCAGACAAAATTGCATTGTGAATAGGTCGCTTTTGCAACAGTGTAGCATCGTTTCTTCATAACCGATGAATACCCATAAGGATTGGTGCGATACGCGTACCCGATGGCAAGGTTCCATAAAAGTGCAATTTGCCCTGGCCGTTTCGGTGTACGAGCTCCAGGGCGGTAAGGAGAAGGGGTGATTCGATCCGCGAGATGTCCCGGATATTTGCTCCGGATAAGTGTTGATGCGCGTTCGTTTTCTGGCGACATTTCGTATCGACAGGCCTTTGGCGTGAACTCGAACAGGGACCGTACTTCAACTGGCTATTTCCAATCGAAATTTTCTCTCTTTTTTTTTGTATTTTTTTAAAAGATTTGTATGGATACGAAGCTATTAGTGATGGTTTTATCGATTTGTTCTTATACCGTATTTTAAATTAGACAGAATAAAGTAATATCATTGACGCTATTTCAAGATAGGTAGACAGATATGAATGTAGGAGAAAAAAGAAAAAATAACTAAAACTTAAAAAGCTTAGTGAGACGTAAAAGAAAGCTACAGTATAATCTATATTTTTAACAGGTGCTATATAAGAAAATCGTTGACCTATATAAATTCTCAGAACTCAGAGAGTCAGAGAATCAATGATAAACAGGTGTGCTTTCGTACCCACCTGTTAAGAAATTCGTTGCTTATATAAATTCTTAGCATTTGCCACGACAAATTAGCGACAAACAGGTGTTTCTTATATCTGTCTTGTAAAGTGATTTTTGACCTCCATTAATTCTCACAGTTTGATTTGAATTGCAATGAATTTCAGGATAGTGTTCGTTCGTGAATGAAAGTTAAATCAAAGATCATCGATCGTAAAAAATTCCTTCCGTATTATTTAAGATTGTTTAAAATTCAAACTTATTTTTTTCTTTTTCTTTTTCTACAAAGTATCATCAAGACTAACGTTGAAAGATCTTTTTCCAGAAAGACCGAAGTCGATCGATGAGGCAAACAAACGAATAATTCCCAACGATGTTCTTTAGAAAGATAGGAGCAAAAGGCTCTCTCAACACGTTTGAGGAGACAAACACGGTGCGAGTAGATCGTTCTTAATCGCCTCGTATCTCAATCGAGCCCGATTCAAATCTGGCTCTCAAAGGATTGAAATCCAGTCGAAGTATCTTGCTAACATTCTCGAGCAATGCTACTTTATCCAGAGAAATTCGATCCGGCCGTAATCCGTTGGAAAATCTCGGTTACGAGGCAAAAAGATAAAAGGTTCCATCGATCCTACCACCTTTTACCACCTGCTATGGAAGAAAAAAAGAAGAAGAAAGAAGAAAAAAAGAAAGAAGGGGAAGAAAAGAAAGAGAAAAAAGAAAAAGGTAACAGTGGTGAGCCTTAAGGCAAGCACAGGACGGTGAAAGGTTATTTGAGGGTCTGTGAAGCGACGTACTTACTATTAGCTATAGACATGCAATACACGTATACATATGCAACATAGGCGGATACTCTCGAAGCACAATCAGCGAGCCACCACCTGAGAGAAAAGCTTAAAGTCGTAGTTCGATCGATTCCACTTATACCAAACTTCAATTTCCCGAGCATTGAGCACGTCCCCTTTTCTTTGAACCTGACCGATATCCTTAATGGGAACGTTCAATAATCGTTGAGGATGGGATCCATCGTTGTAGACCTTGCCTAGTTATATAGGCAGTGTCTCGAACGAAGTAAAAACTTGAAAAGTCGACGCTGATCGTCCTCGAATGTTATGATCACGCTGAAAGATAATTGATGATCGTTCCCCGTAGAGAAGGTAGAAGCTCCTATCGCGTTTCATTAGAAAAATCGAGGAGGATATCGGAATGGAATTCTTGGGACGCGACGTCGTTCAAAGCAGCCTTTCTAAACGCGATATAAAATCAATAATGCGGGCCATCTCGCGAGGCATCCAATGACGTCAATCATTTCTGCGTTAGGGTCACCACTATTATCGCACCTTCGGTTTCTTCTTCGAGCTAGGACGGTGATAAAGACAAGGGGAGAAGTTTTTCTCGTTTTGTCGCAAGAAAAGATCGATCGATTGTCGATATTTGACGCATGACATTGTCCCTTTTAATCGACAAAAGACGTTTCACTATTTTCACGTCTATGAATTTATGCACCGACCTTACCAGCCCTGGCTCGTCCACCTAGGAATATCTGCCTTATTGATTTATTCCTGTAATGTCAAATTTATACCGTGTTATATCGGACTCTTTATGCGATACGTTTGTCCATTTCCTTTCGATATTGCCCATATCTTAAATGGCTCGATTTCTTTTATCGATGTTGCGATTCTTTTCGGTTCGATATTAATTCAATGACTCGTCTAGACGAAATAGATTTATCTACATCGATATTCTTATCTGTGATTAATTCGTTATAAAAACGCATTCCTTTTTTTATACGATTTATTAAAACTCATCGTCGTATCTATTAAAGTAATCGAGATAATTACGATCGATCGATTATGAATCTAGAAGAGATTTACAATACGTAATTTAAAAATTGCAAAAACGAAGAGAATTTTCTTTTTCGAAACTTCATCTTCGGAGAGAACAAAATCGAGTCGAAAGTATGTACCATTTTTGCTGAACCGTGTAAGTGCACGCTGTACAAAAACATCATTATCCTCTTTCATCTTGCGTACGGAGAATAATATATGAAAAAAAAAAGGGAATACCATCTCGTGCGTCATCCGCGTATCATTTTTATTTTTCACAAAAGACACGGGTTACTATATAATATTGTATTTCCGTGGCGTCTTCGCAACGTCCCTCTTAAATCAATCAAGCTGGATCTTTGGTGAAGTAATTCACGCAATTTACCGACGTGGAAACGTTCTAAAATCGTCCTCGAGCTTCCATCCTTTTTGTTACGCTTCGGGAAACGCATCCAATGACCTTCTTCCTCGAGGATAACGAATATTCGTCGATCTTTTTCTTGCTTTTTCTACGAAGAAATTATCTATTTTTCCAGGAGGATGCTTTTTACGCTCAGCTATATCTCTTCGAATTTTTATCTCACGCTATCACTGTCTCTACTTCTCTCTCTCTCTCTCTCTCTCTCTCTCTCTGTCTTTCTCACACTCTATCTATCTATCTATTTCTTTCTCTCTTTCTCTTTATTACTCGGCCGGTATAATCGAGCGAAACGTCGTTGAGCTGCGCGCGCGTATTACCGTTCCATTCCGTCCATCCAAAATAGTCTCGGAATCAAAAGTGGGTTAATCTCAGTTCGGTTATTCTCCCACGTCCGATTACGCGAGAACGAAGTTCGCCCTTGCCAGTCGTAATCTCTTTCCTTCGTTTTTAGTTTTTGCTCCGAATCAAGTTTCGAGAAATAATCATACTTACATAGAATACTTATATAGAAAGTATATCGCGAACTTTGTAAATTGCCTCGGTTCAGTTTGAGCGACTTCAATCAAATGATTTTTTAATGTTCGCTTTCAATATTACTTGAGAATTATTAATAATAGGATCTCTATGACTCTTCTGATCGTTTATAAAGTTAATCAGAAATTGATTAAATGTTTACAACGTAGTGTACATATATATCATAATTAAAAACATTATAAATATATGTGTATACATATATATATATATATATATATATATATATATTCATATATATGTCATAATTATACGATGCACGTTATCGAATTAACGAGATTTCCTAATGAGGTTAACAAAGTAGCCTTCTATAACGAATATCTCTTACGTTATATATCGAGCGCAAATGTTTCCTCAAATATAAATATATATACAAGAACTCTCAGTTCTGGAACAAAGTTGATTACGAGCTTTGGAAAGAGTAATGAGAACTTGATTTTAATTCAAATATTCCAAGCAATATTGAGTTATTAATTTGATTCATTTAAAATGGCAATTTAAGTGGCAATGTGGTAATTAATTACTTTTTTAATGCTTTTAGAAGCTCAACGAAAAGAAAGATACGATCGTAATTTCAATAAAAAAGTCGAGACGATTAGTTCGTCTTTTATCATGGAAATATTCTATTACAAATTGCGCAATCTTTCCGCTTATCCAACAGTTCCTTCTTTTTAGTGTATACTATATAAATAAACAGCCTTCTAGTTGGCCATTTAAAAGACGTTTGCCCGATTGGAGTCCAACAAAAGCTTCCAATAAAAGGGCAAAACTCGAAGAAGAATTTCTAAATTCTTCCCATCGTCGAGTCCATTAATTTTTACGGGACAAACTTTATTTTATTTTACCCTTCGACATTCTTCAAGATCCCTCTTCATTCTCCTTCTCAACTCCAGCCAAACACTAGTTACTAAAATTTATTCGATCTTGTGATCCTTTCGGTTTAACAATAACGTAACCTTGTCTGCCTTGTCCGTTCCTTCACGTTTTATTTTTTCTTTTCTCGCTTATCTTACCAAACCAAGGCGACAAAATCTTTGTCGTCAGTAGTAGTGATTATTACTCACTCTTTGAGAAACGTACGAGGAGCTTTAAATCACATGGAGTCATTTAATTTCGTCGATCGATTGCCAACGTGGCATCGTTTCGTTCTAAGGACAGTAAAATCGTTCGTCCGTACTTCGTAATTCTGAACGAAAGAGTGGTGTTGTGGTAGTGAGGGTGCTATTAGAAGGGAATGGGCACTCTCGTAAAACTCCAAGTATTCGTTCTTTACTATCGAGGTACTTACTCGAGTACAACTTTCATTATTTCTCCCTCGAAAAAGAGAATTGATCATTGGTCATGACGGAAGTAAATGTAGATATATAGTAAGAAGAAATTTATCATTGATATTCGAGTGCTTTTACCTCTTCTATAAAAGCTCTTAGTTCCACCTCATAAAAACTGGTAATTATAGTCGTTTGAATCGTTCTGTTACATTAGGTATGAATGGAATTTGAGGAATAAAAAGTAATGACTTGCGTTATTACATTATGCGGTGTTATAATATGCGATAGTAAGTAAAAAAAAGCATTTGAAAATATGTTGTTTAACATGTTCATACACATGTAATATGATGTCGGCATAGTCACATATATGTGTTTTATTAATTTCTTCTTATTTTTCCTACGTTCTGTTCCCCATTTATTCTCTCAAGTTATTCATTTATTCCACATATTCGACCATAATAACGTATATGTACTCTTTCCTGGTATCGACAATAATTCTGAAAACAAAAAAGAAGAAAAAGAATAGATTTCCATTCGAACGATTCTCATATCCATTTTTTTCTTCTTTAGAAAGAAATTCTTTGAGAAAGTCGGATAGCAGAGATTCAATGTTAGGAATATGTTTTAAGAAGAGTTCGTGATTAATTCGGCTGTCCGGTCCAGCATACGTATCTATCGATTGTTGTGAAAATGGGATACCAAGATGCTAGCTGTTTCTTTTTCCAATAATACGTAAGGAATACATGTAGTTTTCTTCTATGATTATATCGTCCATAAAGATTACGACATAGTGAATCAAGTGACACGGGTAACGGTCATATTGATCAAAATTTTATACACTATTCTACGTTTCTCTTGGGTAATAATTCATTCTAAAAATTCTATAAAAATCCTTTGTCTCTGATTCCCCTTGATATTTGATAACAGAGAGATATTTGCCGTGAAAATTGATATTTGAAGAAAAAGAAATGAAAATTAATGCGAACATTTTCCATCTCGATGAATTAATTAGAAGTGTCAATCTCTCGTTCGCTTCCTTATCCGAGTTCGACGTTTCCAACTTTCTTTTTTTCTTCTTGATAGACACAGTTCAAATAGAAATTATCATTCTTCTTTTTTCTTTTTATTTTCTTTTTTTTGCCGTCACCGTACTCAAGTAAAGTCGGTTTCGGAAAACCGGGTCATCCTTAAATAGTACTTCACTCTTGAGATGTCAGTGTTGCGTAATATCCAAAGTACCAGTTAAACCCTAAATATTTACATGCCTCAAAGAAGGCCTTTCCTCGTCGAAGTTTTCCTCTTCTTACCTCCGCGTAGACTCTTATCTCCATGTTCTGGAACTCGAAGACGAGAAGACCGATCCGACAGTCAAACTTGAGCGTGTATTAAACTTTCATTTCTTAGAATGCTTCCTTCCACATGCTATTTTACTCCGAGCGAAAGAAAATACCCACGTCTTGTCGTTTTCAGAAGGATACGATTTCGCTGAATCACAAGGTTCAGTTATGTAGGTAGGTATATTGCATATACCGAGTGCACTTTCTTTCTAAGTGGCAGAAAATATTTCGTGATCGTACCGGTACTTTCAAGAAGAAGAAAAATGTTCGCTCAGTTATTGACGATTTTATTTTTCTCGGGTTTGACGAAGAACATAGCTATAAATAATATCGTTACGTTACGATAAATTATATAAAAATTTCACGGCGGTTTAATGTCTATATTTGAATCCTTTTATGTCATAAATTATCGATAATCAGTTTCAGAGAAGGAGAAAAAGATAGGGGGAGAGAGAAAGAGACGGCAGCTTAAAGAATTACTTAGATTAAATAAACTCGAATCATTTATATGAATACGTTATTGATCCCGAGTTCATGTACAATTTTCCCTGAATATAAACTTTCAAAGTGAAATTCGAAACGATTAAAATGTTCTTTTTTCACAATTATTTTTCAAGCAAGAAAGTAGGTATATCAAGTATACTCTTCAAAGAAAATTCTTCTCGACTTATCGTTCACGTTCCTTTCATTTACCGTATTACTCGGTATGCATCGGTGTAATTGTTCTTCGCGTAAAAAGAACGCAAAAGAATGCTTTAGCAAGAGTGAAAGAGAAAAGAGATAGGGTAAGAGTCGAGACTACGGGTAATATGATATAAAGGGGCGCCGAAGTGCTTTTAATATTGAGTAAGACTATTTTCTCATATTATTTTCATTTAGTTATACTTTGCTTTTTTGTTTTTCCCAAGAAAATAAAGGTACAGCAGGATGAAATACGATAAATAAAAATTTAGATATACTTTGAGTGATAAAATATTTGAACGACCGCGGTAACATCGTTCGCATTTTTCATTCAAACGAATTCATTTATTAACGTAGATCAGTCAAAAATTGATTAGCATCTAAAGTAATATAAGATTATTCATAAAGTATTTCAATGAAGCAAATCAAGTATATCAAATATCCTGTAATATTAGGTACCTATTATTACGTATATAATACCTACGTGATACTTTCAATCTTCGAATTAAAAATTAATGCTTTAATAAATTCGACTAACTTGACGATTATCGATATTGCGTTAATAAAATTTCCACTTCGAACAAGCGAATCTTTTAGTTAAAGGAATAATGTTTCCCTTTTGGACTTGCTACGTATACTTCAACGCTTGTAGATAATTCAAAACTCGGTTAAAGTACGTTAGGTATACCGTAGAGAAAACGTGTAGAGCGTCCTGAGTTGTCTCCCGTATATTGAAAATACGTCAAACTGCAAAGCTGCTTTGAACCTATAACAGCTGCTGTGGGCAAGCGTGCGTCGTCGATACCCCCTAAACAAAGTTAAGGAATAATTAAACTATCGGAAGGTTAAGTCGAATATTCTCTTCGAAGATAAACGGTTGTTTGACCGTGTTATAGAGATTAAGAAGATGAAAACTTCGCAGCTTGAAAATGTCGGTCGAAGAATTTCGAAATGCTTTTATTTTCTTCGTTGTTCATTCTTCTTCTTCGTTTTTCTTCTTCTTCATTTTTTTTTCTTCTTTAATATTTTATTTATTTTTTTTTTCTTTCCCTTTTTCTCTTTGAAGAGTCGGAGCAAACTTTCAGCTTTTTGCTATGTTAAAAAGCGTTGAAACCGAACTACATTTTCATTTGAACGAACCAACAAGGAAATGCTCTCTTCTCCCTTAATTCATTAAACCACCGGACCTCGAGATTGAGTAGAGTTCAAAGCAAATCCATCAAGTTAGAAAGCAAGGAAAGCGCCCTTTCGACGGAACAGCGCCAAACCTGTGACATGTCATGAAGTTACACAAACGGGATTCGTAGGTACCAAGGTAAGTAGGAATTCAATTGTCTAAAATGAGATAGAAAGGAACTAAGACAAAATGAAAGAAAGGTGATTAGAAGGTGTATTAGATATAGGAAATCGAAGTAATACGTAAGGAGAAATGGTAAGGCGAAATAAAAGGAATAAAAGGGAAGAAAGAAAGAAAGAAATAGGAAAGAGTAAAAGAGGATATATCGAGACTCGTCGATTCCAGGTCATGTCATCGTCTTTCTCGTCGCCTTTGTCAGTGGTAGCGTTGGTCTACGAATCGAAGAAGAGCACCGGCCGTTGGTGGTTTCGAGGGTGTTGGATAGAATACATGGAAAGAGGGTGAAAGAGATAGACAGAAAGAGAGAGAGAGAGAGAGAGTGTGTGTGTGAGAAAAAGAGAGAGAGAGAGAGAGAGAGAGAGAGAGAGGATAGTGAGAAGGAAAGAAGAGGTGGAAGAGGGAGCAACGTTACAGCGACACGAACACCAGGTGGCGCGAATGCTAGCAAGAAAATCGATACTTATCGCCTCGGAGCGTACGCTCGAGCGTCTTCCAGTACGCGACTCGTGTGCACGAGGTAAACACGGCATCCTATGCCAATTAGAATGGAATGATACGTAAAGAGTGAGAGAGAATTTCGTCGCTTCCAGTCAGCTCGATCGCAGAATCAGCCTAGACATGGTACGTTCTCGGAACAAAGATCGACTCGCCGATTCCTCATGATCACCGTTCCGATCTTCTTCGACATCTCGAGCAGTCGTTTGACGCGTCGTGAAAGGGTGGTGGGGTGGAGGGGCGGAAGGGGCGGTGGGTTGAAGAATGAAAGAGAGATATATATATATAGAGAGAGAGAGGTGGGGAGAGGGGGTGCGTGGGAGGGAGAAGAGGTTTAGGGAGACAGGGGAAAGGAAAATTATTTTTAACGAACTTTAAATGAAAGAAAGAAAGAAAACAAAACGAGATCGCATAGGACGACTTTGACGTTGACTCGAATCACTGATGAAAACTTTATCGCATGTGACAGCTCAGATTTTTCCTTGTTCATTTAAATTACATTCCTCCCTTCAAGTCGAGCGTTTGAAATGATCGCTTTCCAGTGATTTTCATGTTTTCCCTCCATTTTTAATCGACTCCTTTTTTTTTCTTTTCTTTCTGTCATATGTGCAGTACGGTTTCGTGAATTACGCTCTCGAGCTCCTCGTTGTGAAGAACTTTGGCAGCAAAACATGGGATGAGATAAAGTAGGTAAAATCTACAAAAAAAAAAAAATAATTTAAAAAGAACAAAAGAAAAAGGAAGGGCTGAAATATTGTTGCTTTCGATACCCAATGGAAATCCATTTCTGCATGAGACACCCGCGAACTTTATAATATTATTTTTATCGCTTGTTTTCGTGTATCACGTTTATCCTCTCTTTACCTTTTTAGACACGTAGCTAGCTCGTTCGATCCTCGTTTTTCTTCGTTTTCACAGCACGTCGAAGATGGATCGAGTATTCCTTTTTGTCCCGACCACGTGCTTTTCAACTATCAATGTCGTTTATCGCTAAGATCGATGCACCTCGTTTTCTTTTGTAATTCCGTAAAAGCCACGAAGACGATCTTTCTTTCAGTTTGCCTTTTCTCGCTTCGCTCGAACGGTTCTGTTGATTTTTTCTTACGCTTTCTCTTAATGGACTATATATATAAAACTTTCAGAAATCTTAACTATCTAATCGAGCTCAGTACTCAAATCGATTCTCTCGGAGTAATTTATATTTAAAATTTAATATTTGAATTAATTAAAATGAAATAAAAGAAACATCGAGAAAAAATCACTTTATTGAAAAATTTAACAAATTTGGAGTTCATTCGACGCGTATAACGTTTCAACGATGTATGTAGCATCGTTTAAATATTTCTATGAAAATGAAAGAAATATCAAATTTTTTATTTTCTCTCCGTCATTTTTATTTTTCTGAGAACAACAGTAGAAGGGCGTAGGCCATTTCGATAGGGAAATGATGCTGTAAATTTGAACTGTTGTATCGCATAAATATTCCCGGTCACTTGCACACACTCGAGGCTTTTCGCGCTGAGCGCAGCAAACATAACGTATTCGTGTTTATCGCCTCGGTAGTGTTCTAACTGAAATTACCTTTTATCTCAGATAGATCTAGCGAACCCTTCTAAATTGCTGTTTTTCTTGTCCATTTGATATAAGAATAATGAATGAATATTTCTATCATAAAGCATTGGCATATTGCATAAAAACAAAGAGGACGATTTATTTATTTTATTTGTGAGATACTGAATATCGTAGTAGGATTTAGAAACGATATTTCTTCGATATGATATCTTTACGAACACAAAGATATCAACTCGAGAAGAATAATTTATGCTTCTAGTAGCTCTCTTTGCTGTTTCGAGTAGGTACTTACTGCTCGTAATATTATGATCCTTTATATAGTACATATCTTGTCCCAATCCTCGAATGTGAACTATCTTAATAGAGTCTTCTTTTACGTTCAATCCATGCTATATTGCTTTTGCTAACTTCAATATACTTTTCTTGAAGCATGCTTATTCTGTTAATAAACCGTTGGAGCTCCGTTAAATTCATCAAAATTAAAAAAAAAGTTTCTTGTAGAAGGAGAAATGTCATTTAATAAGAATGGATTTAATTTGGAGAAATTTTAGTACAAAGGAGTACAATGTTTGCGACATTGTATTTTAAGTTGATACGTGGATATAAAATTCTATTCATTTTATCAAGCATGAAGCGTTTTCAAGAACAAGTAAATGCCATCGTGAAAGTTCGAGTTACAGCCGAACGAAAGATTGCATTACACGAAACCTTTCAACTCTTAGCACATTGCCTAAAAGCTCCCTCGTTTATCTCGTTTTTCTTCAAACGAAAGACGCAGCCATTATTCTCAGAATCTCGCGTCGATACTTTTACTTTTACCTTTTTACTTCGTCTTAACGGAAAATCCCATCGTTTACTCGATCACGTTATCCACCTACGATAGTAAAGTACGTGTTCCGTTTTAAACGCTTTGGCAGAACCATTCAATTTCTTTAAGGTATTGATTAAAAACAGTCAAACAGTAAAGAAAAATTCAATTAGCAAAAATAGAATTGTAAATTTACGAGAAAATGTCAACCTTTACTATAGATCATTTACTAATTATATTTATTATGTTTATACGATACGCTACAAATTATTTTAACAAAGTTATTCGACTGAATCTTCGATCGTACCTGTTATATACCCTTTCCTAAGTATATCTATAGAGTATTTGAAAATATCAAAGTATCTTGGAACAGGCTAAAATGTGAATGTAAACCGTTGTAAATTTTATAGAAGAGAAATATTGTTTCAAGATCGTTCAAAGCAAAATAATATTTTCTTAATCTTAAATATATATTAATTTATAATATAATATGTAATAATATAAATGAAATATATAATAATTTCGGTTGCTCTTATAATTATAAGAATGCCTACGATGAATCTCATAGTGAAATTTCATAGTGATTTTATTGAAAAAAAAAAAGAAAAACAATATAAGACATATTTTCTATCTAATAGAAATGATATTAATTCGTGATATTCTGAGAATCAAATTAGCATGTACTTGTTTAGATAGCTGTCGAAGTTGTTGAAACGGTTCGCTATAATAATAATAATCGAGCATGTACATCCCTCGTACGTTCCTCACGTTGAGAATTAATTAATGGTCTAATTGGAACTAGACAACTGAAAGATTAAATCTAATTAGTAATTTCATTAACGAAAGTTGGCGTGAATATAGTTATTATTGTTATATCAATTGATATTTTCAAGAAGTGTTCTATTTTGGAGGAAATCTTAATGAGACTCGATTTAGTTTTAATTGGAAGGAATTGTTACGTAGGGCGACAACAAATTTCACGTACCCCGTGTTTCGCCATTGTACTGAAAATAGAAGTTACCCTGAAACTGAAATGCTACGACGGCACTTAGAGGCTCATATAAGAGGGTCACTTTACTCAGCCTAAATGAGGTTTCACCGCTGCTCTCTCGGGAATGGCATCGTGTTTGCAAATTGCACGTCATTATTTCGAAGTTCTCCCTTCCTTCGAATATTCAAATTTTATAATATTTCAGCCAAACACCGTCAGTAAAAAATTCACGATAAATTTAAAAGTAAACAATTTATTTTACAATTTTAACTTCTTTTTCCATTGATATTATAGTAATATTCAAAATTGTATAGATTTGTTTTAAATTTATGTAAAGCTTTCGAGAAAAGCTCCAAAGTTAAATTAACACCGAGGATATAGCTATATTGAACAATTAAATTGAAAAAATTTAGAAGAGTTATTAAAATATTTATTTTTGTTGCAATTCATAAAATGAGTGGTCCCAGAAGAAGATGAAATATTAAGATAATACAAATGTTGGTATATAGTTATTAATTCAAAAGAAATAAAGTTTCATTAGACTAATTTAATATTCCTAGCTCTCTGTATCGTGCTTTCTCTATTATTTACTAGACGACCCATGAAACGCTCGTTATTGCCCCTTATAATTTGTGTCTTTCGTAGTTGATTTAAACGTAAATATAATTTCTAAATACCTTCTTGTTTGCACGTTTTACAAGCTATCTCTTGTATCTTATTGTTCTATTGCTTATCGCGTTTATATGTCATTGTTAATCTTTCTGTTTAATTGCTCTCATAGGTATACTTATATGTGCAAAATAATTGCCACAATTTTATTGCTTTAGGAAAGATGCTGCTGTTAATATGGACGGACAATTTCTAGTACGACAAATTTATGACGATGAAATTACATATAATCTTATAGCAGCCGCTGTTAATCGATTGAGTATGTATACTATACTTTCTAAACATAATTATATAGGTAATCGATATACTAGTTATTTAACAATTTAACAAATATAAATTCTTTTAATATCAATTTTTTTATTCTTAATTCGAAATGTAATATTTGTTAATCATGTATGATTTTATTGTTTTGTTTGTTATTAAAATACTATATGTATACGTTTTATTATAGAATTATTAAAATTTATTAATCAAACAAAATAAACAGGGAGATTAAATAAGCTCAGGCGAAATTATAATATATATTATTTGTAGACAATGATACGTAATGTTCGATATATTATAAATATTAAATCAACATACAACTTGCTTTACAATATTCAAGTAAATATATAACAATTAACCGATATTAACAATAACGGTGCGATCGTGAAAATAATTTAACCAAATATACATGATTTATAATAGCGTATAAATCCACGAAACAGGAGGGATGCGTGTGGGAGTTTGCTTTATTAATTTGTCCTAGATTTAAATCAGTTTTATATCCATTAAGCTCATTTCATTTTCTAGACATTCCTGCAAACGATATATTGGAACTGTTCGGACGAATGTTCTTTGACTTCTGTCAGGATTCCGGATACGATAAAATCCTTCAAGTTCTTGGAGCAACACCTAGAGATTTTTTGCAGGTAAATCGTATGTCAAGGATTCATTATTTCTTAAATCAACAGTAATTTATAATATAGTCTCTAATATGGTAAAATATAATTAATCTCTCTTTTATTACGTAAACATAGATTTTTTTCTTTTTTTATGTACTACATAGATATTTTTGCACGTACGGCAAACTAGTTTTATTAGCATAATTCTCGCGTTTATGATACGTACACAATGTCGATGATATATCATAATTCGTTTTGATGCTTCCCGTCTAACCAGTTTTCCGTTAGGATAGGTCATGGCTCCTGCGGGTCTATTAGAAAGACATATCGTTCAAAGCAGAAGGTTTAGAAAAAGATATTTTTTGGATAATCCTTTTGGGTCGAGTCAAGCAAGCAATTTTTATTAGAATGAGAGAAAGAAATAGAAAGAGATGGTATAAGATAAGAAAACAGGTGAAGCCCATTAAGAAGCTTCTGCTCACTCGGCTTTTTCATTTCCAGCTTTTATCGTACGCAGTCTCACGATCCGGCACTATGTTCTTGTCATAATGTTCGAAGAATTTTATTTTCTTTCATCCTTTACACCGTTTTGAAAATGTCGTGCTCGATCATTCGCCCGATCCGTTCTAGTCGTATCAGTGAAACGACTTTTGACATTTTTCTAAATTTTTAACGATACGTTACTGAATCATCTCTTTGAATCTTTTTCATTTTTACATTTAACACGTTAATCAAATTAAATATCTTTATTATTTACGATCTCGAATTGCGAATAATATCGTTTCAAATATCAAATATTGATTTAAATTAAATTGTCATAAATGTTATCATAAATATAAAAATATATACTAGGAAGGTATGTCTTTTTCTTATTTTAGAATTTAGATGCACTTCATGATCATTTGGGTACTTTGTATCCTGGAATGAGGGCACCATCTTTTCGATGTACAGAAAGACCAGAGGATGGTGCTTTGGTATTGCATTATTACTCGGATCGACCGGGTTTGGAATACATCGTTATTGGAATTGTTAAGGTATACTTATAAATAAGGGATTTAAAAGTATTGTTGAATTTCATGTAATGTTAAACGAGAATATTTTTATTATATAATACATTCTACCATAGAATATCATATGTATATATGTATAACGCTATAGGACGTTTTATCAAAATATCTAATAAAATATTCTGAATTTCATAGTAAATGCAGAATCATTATATTCTTCTTTTTTTTTCTTAAAAATCGAAGGAGTATATTTTATAGATATTGAGAATTTGAACATTCGCCAAAACTATTGTTAAAAATATTACAGAAAATATGTATACATAATGTAAACAGTTTTGTGACAGTAAAAGAGCATAAATATAAATTTTTATTCTGCAGACCGTGGCAAAAAAGCTTCACGGGACAGACGTGGACATGGAGATCCTGAAGACGAAAAACGAATGTGATCATGTTCAATTCTTGATAACCAATACATCGGGACCTGGTGTCGTTTCGAATTCTATGATCGTCGAACATGAAATGTTGTCTGCTGGTGAGTAAGATAAATTTCTTTCGAACGTACTAGTACATGCGGAATGCAAAATTCCTATTAAATTAGAAAATCAATTTATCGCTGGAATTAATGGGACTCTCTAGGTCGCGACTATTAATGAGAAAACGTGACGTTATGAAATTCGCTCAAATCGTCAGCTCGTTTTTATTAAATCGATTCTTTATCATGGATTTTTATTTTCTCGTCATTCATTCATAGGTCAAAAACTTTATGAGATTCTAATTGATATTTTTTATTATAAAATGAAACGAGGTTATAAATACTTTTTGTTCTTCTCGTGTATATATATATATATATATATATATATATATATATATACATATGTAATATATGTATATATATAGGTAGCTATATTTTTGTCGATATATTTTTTGTATTTTGAATGTAGAATATATACAAATTTTTCATTGGTTGTCATAGAACCAAAGGTGAGCCCCACTACGTTTTGCAGAGTGTTTCCTTTCCATATTATGTTCGACCGGGATCTTACGATAGTGCAAACAGGCTACACCATCACTCGTATTTTACCACAGGTCTGCAGTGGTAGTTGCAAATTAACCGACATACTTTTTGCCGTAAGTGAAAAATTCATATTTGTGTCGAATAAGTTTTGCATTTTCGATTTTTCTTTAACAATTTTTTATTCACATAATTCTGTACGTCATCGATTATTCAATTATAAAAGTTGATATCAAAATCATGCTTCAAATTTAAAGATGTATCGCTTCCATGTCCCGTTTATTTGAAATATTACCTGCTGATATTAATTTATAATTAATTTGCTTTCACTCGCTAAATTTCCCTAGCTAATTTTCGAAACTCGATCTTAATTGTTACCAAGCAACGAGCTAACATAATTGCGTCGTGTATTCCTCGTTGCCAAACCTCCCGTTCCTATAATTCATACATATTCATGCGCACGCTATCATACATCTTTCGAATCCAGTTTATTGCCAGCGACATGACACACGCGTTGTGTCCAGTCCGGCTACGTTATTACGTTTTCGTATTAGCATCAATCCGTGACTGTATCACGTATGTAATAAATAAAATAGAAATACTTGACACTTTCCATTATCCTTTAATTTTATCTCGATGTTTCACTAGTACAAAGAAAATAAAATGTTTCTCGCGTGTTCTTAATTATATTCGTCTATTTACCCTTTTTTTTGAATAATATTTTTATCGAAATAGAATACGTTTTCCAAACAAGTAAATTTCTTAAGATCAGAGTAAAAATGTCAAAAAATGCTTGACTTACAAATTTTCTAAACATATACACATATACATACATATATATAGGTACACATACATAGCTATGTCCAATCTTATATTCACAATAAGTCTATACAGGACATTTCGATTCGATACGAAAAGAGATTTGATGGTCGATTATATTCCAGCGAACTGCATTATGAATTCTGGCACATTCCTTCCGCACCCGATAAATAAATTCTCGCAAAACAAGGCTGCATAATGTCGTCGACATTCCTAGGTCAGGCCGCATTTGGAATTAACATTTGAAAACATACTGTCACACATAAACACTGTCTACGTGTTGAGGACTAAAAAAGGAGCGATGCGTGTTGCATCCTCGGAAGAATACGCGTATCTACGTCTGAAGGTTAGTAAAATTTATTAAACTTTGATAATAGAAAAAGTACGATGTAAATTTATAACCGAAGATCACTCGACGAATCGACTTAATCGTTTTCTATGAAGTCATTCTCATTGTCTATTGTACAAAGCGATTGAACTTTTTTCTTTTCTTTTTTTTGCCACCTCAAAAGACATTATTAAAGTCATTTAAAACACAGATTACATTTGCATTCGCGCAAAGAAGCTTAGTCGTTGAATGAGTCATTAATCATTTAAGAAATTTACATTTGTCGCTTCGTACTTGATGAAATATTCCCATTTTTTGTTGAAGGGTCAAATGTTGTACATACCTGAGAACGATCTGACAATTTTCCTCTCTTATCCCAGTGTTATGAATCTCGACGATCTTACGAGGTAATAGATTGTAAAAAATATATATATAACTTATAAATTATAAAGAATTATGTCATAGAATGACAATTGGATGATCTTCTTTGATTTTCCCGTCAATTTACTGTTCATTTAAGATCTTTTAAAACTTAACAGTCCGTTTCTATGAAGGAAGAAGCATGATTTAGCAAGTAGTTCGGCTCCCACCTTAAGGCGCATCCAACTTTTATCGTACTCAAGAAGCAAGAACTTTCTACTTTCTTAAGGACATTACCTGTACTCATTCTTCTTTCTCTTTGAATCGCAACCGGTTACGCATACGTATATACACGTACACGCGCGCGCGCGCACGCGATGTATGTAATGTTCGTACTTTTTAGAGAACTTCTTTTCTTTATGTAATTTAAAGTAGGAAGGAAGAATGAGAAAAGAAGAAAGAATAACAAACATGGAATCGTATATTTCTTTATTTAACAAATTTATTATATGGAAAAATATAAAGTGAGCATCGTCAAACGTACTTTTGCATTTGTAATAGTATTTATTTGCAAATAAAAAAAAAATATGTAAAAAGAGATTAAAGAGAAAGTTATCAAGGAAAAATATGTCAAGACTAGAAGAGCATACTAATTCTTGATTGGTGTGTCGTAGACGTGGTTTATACCTAAGCGATGTGCCACTACACGATGCAACGAGGGACCTCGTCTTGATGTCGGAGCAGTTCGAAGCGGATTATAAGTTGACAAGAAACTTGGAATTACTCACCGATAAGTTACAGCAGACGTATCGTGAACTCGACGGTGAGAAGCAAAAGACCGACAGGTAAGGATTTCTGTTGGACCGGAACTTTCTGATAAAGGGATCCCCATCGGGCTCGTTCTCTATTTAGCTTCCATAAGAATCTCTTGAAATGGACTCTTATCACATCATAAAATTTTCTTCTTAGAGAAATTACTTTCTTCTCTGTCTCTGTCTCTCTCTCTCTCTCTCTCTCTCTCTCTCTCTCTGTTTCTTTTTATTTCTTTGTTCTTTCCTTATCTCGACGGAAATATCGTTCAATTTAATTGCATTATAATATCACGTTCTAGAATTGGTCATACCGATGAAAATGAATATTACTTTGACAATAAGCCGATTATAGTTGACAAAATAAGTTTCTTCCTATTTTATGTTTGAAATCTCGAATATAAAAGTAATTACAGATGAAAGATGGCAGTTTATTTTCATTAATTTCTTCGATTTGAAATTTTTTCGATAGCATACGAAAGATCTCTCTCTTTCTCTCTCTCTCTTTCTTAACCCATAGGTTACTATACTCTGTATTGCCGATTTCCGTGGCGAACGAACTTAGGCATTCGAGGCCAGTACCCGCAAAGAAATACGATTGCGTGACACTTCTCTTCTCGGGAATCGTCGGGTTTGGAGCTTATTGTGCAGCTCACACAGATTCTGGTGGTGCTATGAAGATTGTTAACATGCTCAATCAATTGTATACTGCTTTCGACGTACTCACCGATCCAAAGAAGAATCCTAATGTTTACAAGGTTTCGAGAATTTCGTTTAATCAGCAACGAGCAATAAATTGTAGTAATAGTAATTGATTTTCTTCTTCGACAATTACGAAACTTTAATTTCTAATCATTGACAGAAACTTTAAATTTCCATTTGTCATCCTTTGAATTGTTACGTGAAAATCTTTGAAATTGTAGATGTTACAGACAGTTAGACGACAGTGTAATCTAATTCCAAAACTAACTTTTAATCTAGGTGGAAACTGTAGGCGACAAATATATGGCGGTGAGCGGATTACCAGAACCATGTCGTTGTCATGCACGATGTATAGCACGACTTGCGCTAGATATGATGGATCTTGCCGCAGATGAGGTCCAAATCGATGGAGAACCTGTGGTTGGTATTTTCTTTTCTTTTCTTTTCTTTTCTTTTTTATTCTTTTATATATAAAAGATAAAGTTAACCAAAGGAAAACGTATATTTCTAATTTTCTTCAAAAATATAATATAATATAGCGTTTCGATGATTTAAAAATATATTGAAAACAAATCATTCGATCGTCATCGATCATAGATCATATCGATCATAGATCGTATTCGATCGATTCGTAGAACGATCATAACTAGGTATTATTTGTTATAAAATTTTTCGCAGAAAATCACCATCGGTATACACAGTGGCGAAGTTGTAACTGGAGTAATCGGACATCGTATGCCACGATATTGTTTGTTTGGAAATACCGTAAATCTTACCAGTCGAACGGAAACTACCGGAGAACCCGGTAAAATAAATGTTTCGGAGGATGCTTACAGGTAAAAATACTTTTACTTTTTACAAAGCATACTATTCGCTTCAATTTCATTGTTTATTAACAGATCTCATTTCACATGATCGTCCAATCACGAATTTTAAACATCATTATTTGTTGTATAAAAGGATTAGATTTATTGTCTTTTCCATAGAAATTTCTTACAAGTATTAGTACGATACAATGATCGAATAATAGCGAGAGTAGTAGTGACGTTTATTAGTCGAAAAATGCTTTGTTACGATCGTGACCACCCACTTCGAAAGAGTTGCATTCAACAGGAAAAACAATAATAGATTAGAGTATCTAATGTCGCAGGCTGAACGATTAAAAATCAATTGCTTGGATTAATCGTTGATTCAGCGAAATTCATTAGAGAACTCGTCAAGAACGTATTAAGCAAGATGCGATAGAAATTCTCTTCGAATCAATGTCGATTTCGTTCGACAAAGGAAAGATTTCGAAAGACATTCGTTCGAGAGGTTTTCCTGTTTCGGTATATCTCCATTTGTAAAGTCAAGTTGATCCCTTTTTCGAAAAGTCTTTGCTTTTTGACGAAAACTTTGTATTTTAAGTAACATGAATTTCGAATTTCATTTGAAGTTCGCCTAGTTGGAAATCGCATTTTATCTGCAATCTACGTAGGAGCAAAGTAAAAGGCTTCGACTTCCATCGAAAGTTATACGATCGACTTTTAAAATGGTCGCAGATAGATACACATACATACACACATAAACGATATGCGAACTATAGAGAACTCGAAGGCAAACGGCAGAGAACGAAACGAGCGATTAAATCGCGCTGCGCATTTCGCACCGAGGTAAGAGGCAATTATTTTTTTTCCTTTTTTCGTCCACTTTCTTTTTTTTCCTTATTTTTTTTCCCCCTTCAACTCTCTTTCATCGATACTCGCCTTTGCGTTCACCGTAATTTTCCCAGCTAGTGTTAGGTACGTAAGTACTTACCTGTATTTACGTACGAATTTTCCAGAGGAAGGATTACACGTGTGCCGTAAGGTCAGAATATTACGTGCAATTATCGATCGACTCGTACTATCGGGAAGCCGTTTCCCTCATGTCTAATAGCACTGGGAGTTCTCCATGATTTACGAGATCGTCGCTTACGCCAATATTACGGATAGTTTTCTCGTAATTTACACGTTAACCGTGTGTTTGACGTAAGTTTCTTTAACATAGATCTGTCTCCTTCTATCATCGAGTAATAAACGCGAAAAGTTTTTCCGATACATAACGGAAAGTTGATTACGAACTGTTCCTAATTAGTGTAATTCCATGTTGAAAAATATTTCCAAGCATGTTGGAGTTAAATTTTTTTATGAAAACAAAAATTACACATGTGTAGATAGATAGCTATGTGCGATTATAGATATCCCTTTTCTCTCTTTAATTCGCTTAAATCAAGCAAAGTCATTTAATTTTTAATCGCGATTACGTATCCAAAGACTTTTCTCAAATGTTTGAAACACGCTTCGAATACATTTAAAGTAGATAAATACAATCCTGTAATTCGAGAAAAACTCTCAATATTGCATTAGTTACGACGCTTTAATCCAGAAAATAGTCCAAAGTATTGAGACGATCGTCAGGATGGATTGGAAAGATTTAGTTCCCCTTATAATTTTACCGTAATGACTATCGAACCGTATGGACCATCGATATTTTTCGTAGAAAGCCGGTCTTCGTCGGTCTCTTAATGAACACCAATCAAGCGATAAGGAGAATTTCTCCTACTTTTGGAAACGATTATCCATCTGCTTTCTCGTGCCAAATAAGCATTTACCGTGATCGATGTTACCACCGACCCTTTTCCTTTTTCTTTCCCTTAGTTACACAGAATAAACACTAAATCTATTCCGATCAATCGCACATTATGTCCAGATAATTTCTCAAAGTCTGTGGTATCTGAAGTCTTTGAATGCCATGGGGAAGAGCCCAATTCTTAAATAATATCTCTCTTATACTACAACGACAGAGATGTATTAATTCCGGTGGACATAATCCACTTCTTTCCGGTGGCACCAAATTTCGCTCTACCAGATTAGGATAATGTTCGTACATAGAAACGCTAAATACTCCGCTTTGAGCAGCTATATGATTCGGTGTCTTTACACTTGCCATAGGTATAGTTCTTAAGAGTAATTTCAAACATACGAGTAAATCTTTCGGAAAGATTATTTCTTCGTCAGCTGATTGAATATCGTACTCGTTCAATTTAGCCAGCAGAATTTCGATCGGCGACGGTGCCAACTTGTCCGATTCTATCGAAGCTCCATATCTTAGCATTATCATAAGTATATCGGGTGCACCGTGTTGAATCGCGACTCTTAACGGTACCACCTGACCATAAGATTCCATTGGAACGTCGATAAAACGAGACTTTATAGTCGAAGAAGCGCAACGATATTCCAATTTGCCTTCAATCGCATGATCCATAAAATATATCAATGCTTTGATATTCTCCTCCCGATCTTCGAAGTCGCTTTTCCAACCAGATAGAAAATGCGTCACCCTAGTACCAAATATAGCTCCCACGAAAATCCTTTCGAATGTCTTCTCACAATAGAATATGTCGTTCAACAAACGAGTAACTATCTCGTTATTTCGTAACTTCCAATCGAAGCAGAGCTTTGCTGCCACATAAAGAACGTTATGGAATTTTCCTAATAAACATACTTGGCCATTTTCCATCATGGTAATGTTGTGATAGCGTAAAGCCGATAGGACTATTCTCTCGCAGACGTCTTGTTTGTCCAGTTTTTCCGCTGAATATAGAAAAGGAGTAAAAGATATGAATTATCGAGAGAGTAAGCAAATCTTACGTTTTATTTCAATTAAATTATTATTCTGTGGATACAGAAGACAAAAATACGAATGATCGATTAACACATTTGAATAACTTTGCTGCGTATTAAGAATTTCGTAAAAAAGTAAACAGGTCTGATAAAATCTCTACGAAATATTAAATCTAGGCCTGTCTCTTATCGATTATCGAACTTTCTTCCCTGAACGGTCTTAGCTCTCCGCTCTATTACTCCTTGACTCGGTAAAAGCGAACGTAGCAAATATCTCTTCAATAAACCACCGGTATCTCCGTCGTCGTTTCCAATTCTCTCAATTACTTTTCAAGCGTACTCACGTTAAAGAATTTTCAAATATATCGTAGAGGTTATATTACCTTCCGCACAACTGTTTATGACGTCTGAAAAATATCCGACGAGTTCTCGCCGTTTGTATCGCGACGCTAAACAACTGCGTTCCAACTCGGAGAACAATCTGTCGAAGTAACAGTCGATAAGCACTTCCATCCTTCTAAGATGATAGAGATATTTTCGATAAACGTGGTCACGATAAATGATAATAGCAGTAATAACAAAAAAAAAAAAGAAAGAACGAAGAGAAATTTCAAAGAAATTTTATATCTCTGATACTATGAGTAACGAAACATTCTTACGATTGTCGACCTCCGAATGATCGACTGCACGTTAACCGAACGAAACTTACAAGAGGGAGTTAATTCGTTTAGACCTTACGTAAAGTATTCTAAGGGCTTCTTCGGTAAATACTGTCTTACTCATGAGACTTTTTTTGCCAATGTTGTCTATCATGTGAATCATGAAATCGATTCTTTTTTTCTATAGAAAAATAAAATCATAGATTGTAGACCGAATAGAATTCGTTGAATTTAATTTTACAATTTTAACGATATAAATTGTCTTTACTTTTTTTCTTTTAGGTACTTGTGCATGCCGGAGAATCAAGATCCGCAATTTCTGTTGGAATACAGAGGTCCGGTCACTATGAAAGGAAAATCAGAACCGATGAACGTATGGTTCTTGTCTAGAGAAGTGGAACTAAATTCATAACTCGATCATCAAGAAAAATATTTCTGTCCATCACGATCGCCGAGACTATCGTTACAGCAATAAAACAGGGCATCCCTGTAGACCATTAGCTTCTACACAAAATAATTTAATGCGAAATAAAATCGCAAGACGAGCTCCGCGAGATCCCTGTCTATGAAAATCGATTAATCTCGTCGTTTTTTTTTTTCACGATATGTTTATGTAGATATCTGTTGCATTTTTGCTCGTAGGAAAAATTTACAGTTCCTCGACGTTTGGATATCCTAGCGTCAAGTGTTTAAAAAATTTTCTTTATTTGTTAATTATATATTCTATATTATATATATATATATGTGTATATGTATACATACGTGTATGTATCTCGAGCGATAAGAAATATAGTCGTCAGAAATTTCAATGTTCATTGATAATAATATTCGACGTATAAATAACTCGATCGTTAATGAAGATCAATCTTTTAAATAAGGTCATAGAAATTTCTTGAGATTTCGTACGATTAAAACGATCGAGGAAGTTCGATCATGTTGACTCGGATAGATTCGAAGGAGTTTTAAAATCAGAAATAAACAGGTATGAGCAGAAACCCACAGGAATGTACATGGTTGGAAGATGGTAACGGAACCTGTTCCGATCTTCTACATGACCCATGCACGTCACAAGGTCAATCGAATGGGTACCGTAAAAGCGTTAATTGTTCGTCTGTCGTAACTCTTCTTTTATTAGTCCGACGTGTCTTCTTCATTTTGGCTTAGAAAATAGTTCAAACGTACTGTCGCATCGTAAAAGTCTAGAAAATGATGGTCGGATGTTTTATCTTAGAAAATTATGCGTTTCTACGAGCTATGCTTTATTGGCAATATTCGTCATGTTCATTAAAGTGATTCGTATAATCACATTACTACCATTACTACCACTAGCAAAGTGGTATGCGGGATACAAGTTTCACGTTGTCGAAGAAAAAGTGAACACACTACTCTCGACCGGTTTACCGGGTGAGGCATGCAGAGAATAAGGCCATATAATAAAGCGCGTACGATGCCGACCTCGGGATTAGGCGGTTTATATATACGAGCAACTTGCATCGAATACAATTGTTATGGATAAATGAACGGTTGATGTTAGATCATTATGATGGATTAGATGAAACAGATGGACGAATGAATAGATATTTCTTATCGTATCTCAATAGTTTTTGATGAATAATATTATACTCGGCGAATTTTTTTTTAAACGAAGATTATAAGCCTTTGAGGAGAAAGTGGGAAGAATAATGTAGACTCGTGTTCTTTTCTTTTTCTTTTTCTCTTTTTTTTTTTTTTTTTGAAATCAGTAGAGATGGCTTAAAACGATGCTAAAACGAAATTTTAGCCTAAAGGAATGTGTCGTATATACATATATATATATATATGTGTGTGTATATATATACACGACGTTCGATGATAATTATGCTAGGTATCGCTTACGCGATATTTTATTTTTTATTTTTAAATGACCTTAGTATTTTTTATGATACGCTCGATACAAGTCGTTCTCTGAATAATCGATTATTTTTATCAACTTTTTATGTAAATATTCGTCACCGAGTGATATTGGTCATTTTATTCTAGTAAATGTTTATCTATTAATTTATTTTATAAACAAAGTTTTCATAGTACTGCGCAATTTACATTTAACATTATCATTAAAGTTAACAATTATATAATTTAGTTTGAAAGACGATAGAAATAATGATTCACTTTACAAAATATACTTTCAATAATACAACAAATGAAATCTAATAACAATTATAAAATTTCTAGTACAACTGCAGACAGATGTGAATGTCGTTATTGGGTCAATGAAACAAAATAACATAATCGATAAGTGAATCGTTAAATAAAATCTACTTAATCGATGCATTCGATCGATAGCAAAAGACTATGAATGAACATATGGCAGAGTTGACGAGTAGGTCTCTCCTCGCGCTTTCCACTTGTACGATGTTCGTTCCATTATAGCCGGGAGGGCATTCCACCGGTCTTGGTGAAATTTCGGCAGGTGTACGAGATTCCATGGAGCATTCGTGTTCACGGACGCGCCCATAAGGAGCAGAGGTTCATCGTGCAAGCAAGCAAGCAAGCAAACAGGTAGGTAGGTAGGTAGGTTGGTAGGTAGGTAGGTAGATAGGTAGGTAGGTAGGTAGGTAGGTAGGTAGGTAGGTAGATATGTAGGTAGGTAGGAGGCAAATAGATAGGTTGGCAAATAGGCAAGAAAGCAAGAAGGAATTCTCGTACGGTGAACGGTAAGCAACAGGTATTTAAATGAGAAACCGGATGGTCGATTCGAGGTGGTTCGATAGAGGACGCCACGTCCTTCTCGTTCCGGCTATGTACCTGCTACGATCGTTTCCAAGAGCCGTTCTCAACACGATTCGACGAGCACTTCGGCCGTTATTCTTCTCTCTCCTTGCCCCACTCCAAATGACTGCTCGACGTTCCATCGGTCCCCTCTTCTCCCCACTCCTAACGACTTAGGAACGGCAGCAGAACAGCAGCAGCACCTTTCTCGAGTCGCACGGGCCCCGTGAGTAGTCTCGGTCCCCACCCAAGACGGGCGACTGCATGAGTGAGTGTCAGCAGCACTCAGTACAGTTACTGACGGCCCCGCGCTGTGAACCGTTGCCGTTGGCCGTTGTTTTCGTCGTCGTCGTCGTCGTTATCGTCATTTTCTACTTCGTCGTCGTCTTCTTCGTTATCTTCTTCGTCGCGTTTGTCATCGTCTACTACTCGTCGGACTCGAGTCAATTTGTTTTACTATGCGTAGCTCTTGATACACATATGCAGTCCGTAAGTGGAGTGCTTGATAATCTTTCTTTCTCCTTCCCTCTCTCTCTCTCTCTCTCTCTGTCTGTCTGTCTGTCTGTCTGTCTGTCTGTCTGTCTTTCTCTTTCTCTCTCCTTTTCGCTGCGTGCAGGTGCACGCAGCTGTTTTCCATCTGGAGTAACTGAGACATCTCCATTTTTGTCGAGATCATGGGTCCTCTTTACGAGATTCCTGAATGAATGTGTTTACTCGGTCAAAGCTACTTTGGAACGATCAAAACGTTGATCTTCATTGAAAAATGGATTTTTAATAATATAGTAACATGTTTCTAACTGATAACTATCAATAAAATAAACACTATTCTATAATGAATTCGTTTGCATTAGATCCGTTTAATTCACGATTTACTTCATACAATATGGTATATTCAGTCAGAGTATTATCACGTGTTCAATGACATTATTACGTTATACTAACTAAAGAAGTTATAGTAGCTTCATAGTCTGCGTAAAATTAGATTTTCAAACTTTCCAAATTCGCGTTAACTATTTTCGCATCCATAACACGTAATTGACGTAGTTTAAAGTTCGACGTGTTGACGCGTCATTATTAAAATATGTGTTTTGGGCATTATTAGCAGGTAAGTGATTCATGGAGAAAGGAAAGGTCAATCAGAGAAGGACGTGTTGTTTGTTGTTCCTTTTCGAAATAGTGGCATAAGCTAAGGAGAAAGGGAATTGGAGTTGTGTGCTAGTAGATAGAGGAATTAATACAGTGTATTATTTAGCAGTACTACGCATAAGACGATTATACAGATTTTAGAAGCATTTCGAACGTTATTCTCGATATTGAGAAAATTAAGTAACTGTTAGACAATAGATTCTATTTTATCTTGGAATTCTATCGGATTTCATTTAATATTAATGTAAAAATAAAGATAGATAGAAAGAGAGAAAGGGGGACAAAAACAGAAACAGAGAAAGAGAGATAGAAACAGAAACAGAGGGAGAGAGAGAGAGAGAGAGAGACAGACAGACAGACAGACAGACAGCGAAAGAGAGAGGGAGAGAGAGAGAGAGAGAGAGAAAGAGAAAGGGAATGGGAATGGGAAAAAGAAAAGTAAACAAAACTTCATAGTCAAAAAAAGTAAATACAAATATCAATCTACAAGAACAAAGTGCTTTCGAACGTAGGTACGTATGGACGAGGTTAGCACGATGACCGTTCTACCACCACTACCGGCAAAGACTCAAAGTCGGGATGGCAACCAAGTCGCTCGGCAGACTGTGTCAATCCGGGCAGCTTCCCCTCCATCCTCTCCGGCTCTGAGCACAGGTGCCGGAGCAACGGTATTCGTCGGTTCTCGTGCCGTGGATCCTACGGCAAGTACCAAGAGACGAGTCCCGGAAATACAAACCTCCAACGGCTACGGTAGACAGAGCAACGTCCAGCATCAGGAGCAACAGCATCAATATCAGCATCAAAATCAGTATCAACAACGACAACAAGCGTCACACGTAGTTAAGATAAAGATCAATCCGGATGGGGATAAAAACGGGAAGGTTATATCAGCGGTAAGATTGACCTTGGACGGAAACGAGAAGAATAACGGAGTAACGTGTGAACGTTCGTCCGTAGCGGAGCGCGACGGTGCTGTGTTGGTGAGTGCGACGAATCTTGTGAACGAGAATCTTCGCGAGAGTGGTGTTGTTGGTGAGGGTTGTGTGAGAATCAGTGTAGGGGGTGACGCCTTGAGAGATAAGAAAACTTGCACGTACGAGCAAGATACCGCGAACAATAACGACCAAACCAATAAAAATAAAAATAACAACTACGGTAACGAGAACAACAACAACAACAACAACAGCAATCATAACAATCGTAAGAAAAACGACCAAGTTATGGTTCAGCGGGCGACGTCGGAGACACCGAATTCTTCTCCCTTAACCAATCGATCTAGCGGCTGCATTTATTATAATTCTTTTCAAAATCCGCTGAACACCATGGTGATGTCCAGTGGACAGTGTTCACCGAGCGACACCTTGGATAGTGGAACTTGCAGCGACTTGGATGGTACACCTCCTCCTTTACCCAAGAAGAAAAACATCAACAAGGGTATCGGAGGTGGAACAAGGGTCATACTATCAGTAGGAAAACACGATCTCACCGGTAGTTTGACTAGTAGCGGTGCGGAGCTCGATAGCGATGATAACGAGAGCAACATCAGCTGCGATTCTTTAAACGGTGCCGAGCTTAACGGTAGTATCCTTTCTCGAAACGTTAATGGGACTAAATCTCCGAACGAGAACGGTCAAGAGATTGTCGAGTATCAACAACGTATACAACGTACAAGGAGTAACGACCTTGGCAGAGTAATCAAGGACTCCGAAGAACAAGTGGAGGAGGTCGAAGAACTCAACGACGATCATAGGGCTAACTCCGACGATTTATCCAGAGAGGAATCGGCTTCGCCTAGCGTCTCTCCTTCGCCTTCTAGAACGTCCTCTTTGTCGAAGGCTTCTTCGACACCCAGAATCAGGAGTCCAGAGCCTTTCGTTGATCGAAACAGCAGTGGAACCACCTCTCCTGTCGTTCGTGAATGTACCTATGAAGAGAGAAAACAGGAACAGGAAAGAATAGAACAAGAGAATGCAGCTGCCGAGTTTTACGCGAACTACAATCGATCGAGCGGTAACAAGTACGTCTACGACGATGACAGATTCTACAAGTTTCACTTGAACGAGCTGAGACAGGATAACAACGAGGATTCGAATAAAGAACATAAGGAACCTGGAGCCCTCGGAGAAAAAGAAACGGATGAGTGCTTCGCTGGTTACAAGATTCTCGAAAGGGAAGCCATACGCAGTGCCAAGGGAACCGTGCGTGGTGTTAAGAACAGAGTACGCGCTGGTATAGCTACCTTCCTTCAAAAACCATCTTCCAAGGTTAGTATTTAATCGATAATTAATACTCAAATTAATCGTAATATTTTCTTTCTTTTTTTTTCTTTTTTTTCCTTTCTTTTTCTTTGACGATGTAACGTTACTTTCGGTGAAACTCGCTTTTGATTTATCAAAAGTTAATATTAGAAACAGTGAGTTATAATATAGTAAAATTTATCATACTTTCTATCGTGTAATAGCCAAGCTATGCTAGTCTAATTAATTCTAGTTGGGAAATTACTTAGTTAGAACTTATTGTTCGTCGCACGCACATATACGCACACACGCATACGCAAGCACGAAAAATAACGAACTAGGAATTAATATCTTATCTTACTTTGGAACTTAACTTAGGCTTCGGATGACATTCATGATCGTTTTACAACGTAGTTCGAAGCAATTCCGTTTTAAGGGGACAGAAATAAATGCGTAGAATGTACGAAGGTCTTTCGTACAAGTGGAATGTTGAACGGGCGTGAAATGCGGTATATTGACCTAGAGAACCAAACACGGAGTTAGTTAATATTCATGGAATTCGATGTTCTATTTCGGAATGTAGTAGATTAAGATATAGAAATTCGAAAAAGTATGTATTTATTCGGATCCAGAATTGTTCAAATCCTAAGAGACTTTACTTGATATATTTTTTTATTCTCGACTCTCGACAATTCTCTCATTAACTCGAAGAATAAACACGCGCTAATTACGTAATTATTTTGCTCCGTGCACTGATTTAAGAGATAAGGTCATGCCACAGGATTTCCGATGTAATAAATCGTATTTTCTAACTATATTTAATCACTAGCGCTGAACGTGAGAAAAGTAAACGCCAGTCTTTCTAATGAAAACGATTTTAATAATATCTATGATTTAAAATTTAAAGATGAATTTTATTATATAGTACTTTTATTATATAGTACTTTTCGAGATCGATCGATTGATTACATGGAAATCGGATCAATTGCAAAGCGTCGTTTCTCTTCGTTATAAAAATCGCAGATACAATGAACGTTCGATGATACCGTACGGTCAAATCGGTTTCGCTAGGCAAACCACTTCGCTAGTTACACTGAGCAAGCAACGTGATAGTATTGAGATAGCTTGAAGCGCTTTACGATGAATTCGATATTACTATCCATCTAACAGATTCTAAGTTAATTCGTACAATCGACAAAATTACGAGGTTGCGATAGAAAAAAATTCTTCGAACGATAACGTTAGAAAAATGAAAGTAATCATGATTCTTCATCGATGGATGTATTTTTATCTAATTAAATCGAAGACGTGTTTTCTGGGCCCGATTGGTTCTAAAGTAAATAAAAAAAGAAAGAAAAAAAGGAAGAAATAAAAAGAAAAAAGAAAATTCGTAATTTTACGGGGGAGCAAAATCGTCTGAAACGATAGCTTTACAGTTAAATCGTATAGTATGATTTTCGTTCCGTTCATCGACTGTCGATCTTAGGATGGAAATCTATGATGAAGCATCCACTTCTCTCTTTCATTTTCTTTCTCTTTAGTACGATTCCAGCAGCAAAGGTTTCCTGTGTGTTGCTATGCGAACGTCGGCGACGTGCGTAAACGACGATCGTACGTTCTGTCGATGCGGAACGGATCGACATAACGGTAGATCCGATAAAGCGATATTACAGCAAAGGCACGAAGAACGAACACACTGCTTGTTTCTGAGCATTCGTATTTCTTCTCTTCTCCTCGTCATCATTTTTTCCCCATCTTTTCTTTACTTTCTTTTTATTTAATCGACGAGGAAATAGAAACGATGATCGGTACTTTCTAACGCGTTAGAGATCGAAGATCTTAATTAGAATGATTAAATAGGACGATTCGATCGTTGAACTCTTCGTTATAGGTGGTAATTATTTCCCCATATGTCTATTAACGGCTTCTCGCATTTATAGTTATAATAATTATGCAATATTGTTTCTCGATAATCGTTCTATCGTAACGCTTGATATTTTTTTCAATGTCAATTTGAAACAATGTAGAAAGATAACGGAAATGTTAGATATTGTCGATTGAATTTTTCACATATTTATCCTTAGATATTTATTTTATAGTATTAGTATAATATGTTCAATGAATTTAATAGTTGCGTTTATTTCGAATCGTATCGAAGCTTCGTTCACTCGTTTACATTGCTCCTCATCCTTTCACAAATTTTTCATCGCGATTGTACTGAAGATTATAGAGGTACGAACGTTCTCGCGGCCCGCATCATAAAATTACAGAGCGTGGATTGTTGGTTTGCTTGCTCGCTCGCCTAGCTAGACTAGCTAGATAGGAAATTAACTTGCAACGTTCGGTTAAAAACGGTAGAGAAAATTCTTTTTAACGTTTCAACGTGTACAATAGATTGGTATAGAATGATTTTACCTATTAATCATAAGATAGAATCGAATAAATATATTAGAGGTATAGTAAGATAAATGTTAGCAGTCGAAAGAGAAGGAAGGTTTAAAGTACTATAAATAATTAGATTTGTTCACTTTCGTACGACAAATTAATTCGTCTCGCCTTAGGATGAACGATAAGATGACGTGTCCTTTGTCATTATAACACTCGATTCTGCTCCAATAACGAGTACACGTATTTACTACCATTAAATTGTAGATTGTTCCTCTCACAGCTGTTATGCGTCTTCCTTGCGTTTTAGTTTCTTCAACTTCCGTGCAGCTGTCCAGAACGGATTATGCAATCTCCGACGCATAAGACTCACCGGAAAAAATTGTAGAAAATCGCTCGAACGGTTCGTACAAACTAATATCGATAATGTTCTAAGCATTCGAAAGTCAGCTCGATAAGCATCGAATTCTTCCTCGGTTTTCCACGAACGAACTCGTTTTCAACAGCGGTTAGTGTGCTAGATAGTTATCGAGGTAAAGTGATTTATTCTCCGAACGAACGAACATAATAGCCGTAAAAAGCATTCGTTTTTCCGATTTGGTACTATCGCACAGGGTGATAGTAATTTATGCTCGACGGTTAAGGACCGAAAAGAGAACACGTGTCTCCGGTTAATAAACTTCCCCTTCCAGACATTGAATGCCAAGTTATTAAGCACCGCTACACCCGTTACACATTCTTGCACGAGGTTTTAGCGAACGATATTATATACGGTTGCGCAACGGCGCAACAATTAATACGCTACACTTTTATAGGTAGGTATGATATTCTAGTCATATAGTACTCTCTCTCTCTCTCTCTCTCTCTCTTCATATATATGTGTGTGTGTGTGCGTGTGTGTGTATGTAGAGGCAAGTTTTACACATCTGCATTTATGTTTTGTTTTTATTCGTAAGTTAGGTTTGTAAGTCTTTCTGGAACGTACCTACGTTTTAAGAACCATATAAATGCAATGGACCCATTGTATTACACTAGAATTTAATTAAAAATACTTTCGAAAACTCCTTCCAAAATATTTTTCCTTCGTTTAATAAATCTTTCAAAGACTATGCGAATGAATTAGGACAGTCTCATTCTGGCAAATGCTTTTACGTCGACGATTTTAACTCTCAGTTGGAAATATTTTCACGATGAGCGTAAATGACGACGATTTACAGCGAGTCGATTATCGAACCTTCGAGATTTCTTAAGCAAAGAGAGAGAGAGAGAGAGAAAGAGGGTAAGAGAGCTTTCGTCGAATTAATAACGATTTGTCGAGGACGATTTTAATGAGAGTCTTGCCTTGAAGGATTACTCGGTGATCATTATCGATATAACTATATATTTCTACCGGCAATTTATTCTATATAATATACGTTGCAATATTTAGTTAGTGAGTATTGCTTTTCGAAGCAAAGTAATGCTTTTGAAAGGTCGTTCTTTGAGTTTCTTTTTTACCGAGTAACAAAGTCGCAGTCAATTTTCGAATAAACCGTTTCGAACTAATTGTAAGTAGAAAAGAAGTAAGAACGGATATTACGTTTCAGAGCCGAGATTAAATGCGAAGTCATAAATGTCTGTATAGTGTGCTAGCACCTTTACTTACACCATCACACACGCACACAAACACAAATATAATAAAACTACAAACATAGATACTCATAGCCCATGTAGTTACCTTGCAACAATTTCCACGTAACTATATATGGCAAACATTGCAGTTAACGACAGTAAACGCGAAATAGAAACTTCGATCTAAGAATGAATCCGCTAAGGCTCCTTTTCATTCTTTCTTAATCGACCCTAATCCAATATCCATGTTTATATATACTACAAATACATCTGTTATCGTGTATTTTATTGACAATTATATAGATATTAGTAAATCTTACGATTAGAATGCAATGACGAAAGAATTGACAGCTTACGTTCTCGCACTATTATTAGCATGAATTCTAAGATCTATGAAGTATGTTAACGATTCTAAAGGGGTGAACGTCCGTTTACACAGAAACGCGAATGTCTCTGATAAATTAAAACAGATACTATGATTTCTCTGAATTTCGTCGAAAGAAACTTTCTACATTAGTCTTCGCTCTATTTAATTTGTCAATAATTGTGTTATAGACTTTCATTGATCGTTGCAGCTCTAAAAGATTACCATCGGTATCAATTTCGATGGAAATAAATCATAGGTTCAAACGCTTTCTTGATTGCTATATGCTCGACTTGACGTTGAAAACGTGAAAACTTTAATAACAACGACTACTCGAACGTTGATATTTTATTACTTTCGATAGAAAATACGAGATAAATATACAAATGAAGAGGATTTTGTAACTAAACGTACGTAGGTGCTTCTATTTTTTGTCATGAATAGCAGTATTTAAAATTTCGTATAGAAAAAAAAAAATGAATCATTACTTATTCATGAATTCATCGACTAGGAATTTATGCATAGATTGTATAAAGGTTGTACGATCGTATAAACGTGTAGGCAAATCGTGGAAATCGATGTACATATATATATATATATATACATATATATATATTTTTCTCTCATTTGTTTATTTATTACTTACATGATGCATAGTAATTGAACGTGGATAAAACATCGAAGATGCGAATACGAATTATATGGAAATATCTATGATTCTTTCTTAATTCTCGATCATCGATGGATACATATTAACAAGAGAATATTTCATAGAAATCATTTAACGCATCTTTGATGCATTCTTTGATAATGCATGATCTCTCCTTTCTTAAAAAAGAAATGCGATCAGACCTACTTCTTTCTCTCTCTCTCTCTCTCTATTTTTTTCTCAGCTCTCTTTCTTTTCACCATTTCCAGAAATTCTTGGAATGGAAGGCGACAAAAAGAAATCGTACTCGTCGCGGTGGCGAGTCGCGACAGCAGGTGGTAATGCCTGGCGTCATGAGTTTCCCGATTGAAGAAAACGCGGTAGGCATGTTCACGAGACAAATCGGGTGGGAAAAGAGAAAGCGGGTCAAAGAGGCCGCCGCCGCCGCCGCCACGACGACGAACGACGGTGGTGGCAAACGGCCAACTTCGGCCTCCTCATCTTCGATTCGTTTGGTGCGCTTCTTCTCCCTCTCTTCTTCTGCTTTCAACCGTGAACTCTTCTTTCTTTTTCTCTTTCTTTCTTTCTTTCTCTTTCTCTTTCCAATCGTAGCTTCATTATTCACCAAGAGCGATGGAAGTCTCGTTTTTCTTGCATTTCTTTTCGTATCCCTGACAAAGCTAAATTATACCTTTAACATTTTTTCTGAATTTTTTCCTCCAATAGAAACCATCACTTAAATCAATATTCTTAGTAGGGGTGGATTCAATTTTTCACTTTCGTATTGTCAATGCTTTAGACGTTCCAAGAAATTTTGCGTAACAGGATACATCTTTATCTGTTGGTTTCGTAATTAATAGCTTATCGAACTGTAAAGTGTTCGTCGAAACCATAGAATCTCATTGAAGAGAAGTATATATATAGAATTTCTTAGATAAGTCTTTTTGTTATAATGTAATTATTATAAAATTTATCATAACAGGATTCTACTATATATATTATAATTCTATTTATATCGTTTACACGAATTAAATAAAACTTAGTCTTATTTACGAAAATTCATTTGACAGTTAATTATTCATTATCATGCTCGAAAGTTAAAACGATTAGTACCGGCAAGTAGATAGGTATTCTTCTGTAAATATAAGAAAAGCGTCGTTAACCTGTTGAACATCAGAGGAGAGAAAAGTAGAGAGTAAGACCAACGACGTTGGTCCGTGCTGCTTTCATTCCTACTCGGAAGCTGCTGCAGTGGAAAAAATATTAAACCGAGCATCGAATCGTAACCATAATCGTATTCCATAACTATAACCGACAAAAACGACAATTTAAGTCATTTTGGAATCCCCGATTGGGATTATAATTCTTGATTCAAAGAATCGTTCTAGATGAAAGTGTAATCGTGACCTAAATAATCTTTTATTGAGTTTATCTGACTTTTGGGAAATTTTTTATTTTTTCAAAAAATGATCGAAGGAAGAGAAAATTTATCGTGATAAATATATTCGATCGGTCGTGGACGAAACATATGATCGCTTGATATGAATTGCTAATTGATCCATCTATCGTTCTTTTTCTTTTTTTTTTATTTTTGGCAAATTCAAGATAATGTCAAAAAATATGTAGCACTCTTCGCGAAACTGTCCTACAAATTTGGAGAATCAGAGACCGGTATAAACCGGTCCATCCTCTTACCTATAACGGAAACCGTAATATTCCAAAAGTCATAACGGGAATCAAAGGCAGTACTCGCAATGAGTTGGGTCGAAACAGTTTTACTCAAAATGTAGGTAAAGGTTATAAGCTCTCTCGCAGCTTTCTCATGGATGTTAATTTATCGACTACGTTAAAGTCATTTTCTAGATTCACGAGTTATCCAGGAAGTCAAACTTTAAAGGAAGAATCGATTGGTATGGTAGCATTCGTTTTCATCCACGTACAGACGTAGTTTTTAATACCCCATGTTTTTTTCTTCTATCGATTAATTTATGAAAAAAAATATTAGTTAATATCATTCGGGATACGTATAAGATATTTTTCTAAATACATGTCTCGTAGTAAGGAAGAAAAAAAGAACGAAATAAAAAATTCTTTGTTAATACTTTACACTGTCAATAGAAGCACTGCGAATAGAAAAAAAAGAAGGAAAAAACAAAATTGATAGAGAATCGAAGTGACCGCAATTCTCACATTATTCCCCAGGTATTATTTATTTGTTTGATAATATGATAAAGTAGCAGGAATAAATGCGATCATTATTTAAACGTCACGAAACGAACGAAGGAGAAGACTGATGAAAAAATCGTTTAATTGCGATGTATTAAATGCTTCACGCATCGTCCATACGTTTAATCGTCCATACACGCTAGCACCAACGCGTTTCTCATTTACTTCCTAGTAATTTGACTTTCGAGCGAATGAAGTATGCAAGTAATTGGAAAAGATTCTTACGCGTCGGCAGTGCGTGACTTTACGTCTAGATATACGATGTAGTACCTGAACGTAGTTCGGTAAATAAAATTCTATTTAGTAAGAGATAGTCTAGACGAAGAAAAAGTGAAAGGTTCCTGTGAGCCAAAAAACTCTTGTCGTTTCTCCTTTTTTATCGTTAAGTGATATCATTACGAAGAGTGTATTTCATTTATTTATCTCTCAATATTAATTTAAAGAGAGAAATATAAAAGAGTTATATTGAGAGATAACTGATTACGTATTTCTAATTATTAAATTATAAGCAATGAACTAATAAAATCGATTATGACGTAATTGGAATAATATAAGTGGCAAGAGAGTGCATTTATATTCCATTGCATAATAAATAGTAGAAGAAGAAAGGACTTGGAAAAGGGTAAAATAATAATAGTTTCTATCGTTCCTTAAATACTCATAACATTATTAATAACTGAATATAGATTAATTACATATCTATCAATAATGATACATTATATATATATATATATATATATATATATATATATATATATATATATAGTACGTAAATTATAATCATTTCTCAATATTGTAAATGGAGAAGCCGAGACTCTTTCGTATTTGCAGGATTGTTTAAAATCAAAGTGAAATTCGTGGCATATGTGCATATAAAAATTTTAAAAAGGAAATTGTGTTAGCGTGACATAATTGAAGAAAATATCGATCATCGATTATATCGATTTATCATTTTGTGTTACTTAAGTTACTTCATAGTAAAAGCAGGACACACTCTCTAACGTTAGATTAACCATTAAAAAAAAGAATGAACAGTAGTGAGAAGACAGTTTCACTCGATGTAAATTAACCTTAATATGGTGATGCGGTTGTATTTTGCGAAAAATCGTGAAAATAAATTCTTAGTGAATTATTATTTCGGTACAATAAATGGAGACGATACGACTCCTTGTGGTAAATTTACTCTCGGCTGTATCAAACAGTCTGTTTAGGACGGAGAATCGATCGAAGAAGGTAAACATTTCTCGAGATATTTTTACTTATTAATAATCGAATAGAACGTCGATGGTCGAACACCGAGAAGTCTACGCAGAAATAGCATTTGTCCTCGACATATGAAGATAGTAACGCGTATTCGTGTCACGTAACCTAGAACCATGCGTGCAGACACTCGGACATATCGATTTGATCAAACTATTCGAAAATCCTGGTATGTTTCGATATATTTTAATTTTATTATATATTTTATCTGCTAGTTATCACGAAAAGTCTTATTCGTATTTTTTAACATTTCGACTTTTAATTTGTGCAATTGAGAAACGCGTTTAGAGATATTAATTAAAAGTATTTAAAGAGATAAAATGAAATATCAGATAATAAGAAGTAATATTTATTTCATTTGTCATTTTATTACGTTTATATTATTAATGAATATGCGTATTGATAGTGAGATAATAAATTGATAATTATCGTAAATACAATCAAAATTAAATAAATCAAGAGAAGGAAGATTACCAATGAATGTTATAAATAGTGCGATTGATAAAACTCATCTCTTATGAACGAAAAAAGAAAGGTAGAGAAAAAGAAATCGATACTTTACTTCGAAAAGCAACCTGTTGTACTGAACTACGAATACATATTTAAATATACAAATATTTGTCGAATTATTAGGAAACGTATATTTTTTTATTTATATTTTATTTTAATTTATTATTTTAATTTAATTCATTTTCTCAAATGCGTTGTATTAATTAATAATCCATTATTCATAATATTTTGTTAAAATATTTTTCCTACAATTATTTGTTATCATATGCATTTTGCTTCATTATATTTTATTTATTTATAATACTGGAAAATAATATAAATTCATGTATTTTACATGTTTTTATCGAAGCGTACATTCAAATTCGTACGGGAAATTTTTGTTTTTTTTTTCTTTTCTTTTTTCTTTTTTTTTTTTTATTTTGCAGAAAACGATATTAATTGGGCCGAGCGTAGGGGACGCAGTAAAAGCATTTTTCTCGATTTTTATAGGAAACCATCAGTTTCCTTTTGAAGTCATAAAATGTTTGCGAGAAAATAAAGCTTCATTGAATCCGGCTTTAGGAATCGCTGACGTACACCTTGAAAATCAATTTAACATGATAGTATTGATATTATATCCTCGTTATTTTCATCAGTGATAGAAACATTTAAAATACTCGATTTCTGATCTGAATCATATAGTAATTGAATAATACATATGACATTATATATATTAAATACTTTTAACATATTTACATATTAGTAAACAATATAACATATTAGTAATTTAACATAGTAATTTACTAATTTAACATATTAGTAAACAATATAAAAAAATACCCGTAAGTTATAGCAGGAAAAAAAATAACAAAGAAATACGAATTTTCTCCGAAAATATTGTTTCAAAATCGAAAAATTCAAAAAGTGATTTCATCTCAGAAGAAAGATAAAGCTTTTGATGTAACTACATTGCCTATATTAGACTGCTGTATATCAATTTAATCCTTACGGTCTTGATTGTATCAAACTTGAAAAGATATTTCTTTAGAGATTTCACCATTCCGTAATATTCGTTTTGATCGAAAGATCTCGCACGTTCCATCGATATACAGGTCGAACCTCCAGGGAGACTTTTGACCTCGTTGTAAGATCGTGAGACTACTTACTTCTCTTTCCTTCCTTCCATCTTTCCCTTCTTCCGTTCTCTTTTCTTCGACTTCTTAAGCCATTTTTTAAGATAGTATTTGAGACGTTCTTATCGTCGATTATTTCGAAGATGGCGCAAAGAGAATACGTTTCTCTCGAATTTCTGAGATCTCCTTTCTTGAAAAGAAAAATCTCGTACGTTCTCACATAACCCTGTCGCGAAAGTTCTACCGATAGGACACAGGCCCATGCGCGCGCTCGACCTCCCCATACAGAACAAAGAGAGAGTGAGAGAGAGAGAGAGAGAGAGAGAGAGAGAGAGAGAGAGAAATATATACATACATACACACGCGCGTACTTGGAACCGTGTTATTACGCAAATGACAGAGCGTCCCGCAAAGACCTATTACAACTAGAGCTCCCCTCTCCTCTTCTCTTTCCCTCCTTACTTCTCATCTTCCTTTTTGTCTTTCTCCCTCTCCCTATCCCTGTCTCTGTTTCTGTATCTCCCTTTCTCTTTCTCGCTAAACGAAATGTGCTACAGCTACTGTACCTACGCTCGCTCTCCCGCTAATCATCGAGTACTGTTGAGACTCTTTCTATTCTCTTTCTTTCTCTTTTGCTTTTTGTTTAGAACGTATTGATTTAGGTCTCTAGCAAAGAACTCGCTCGCCCGTATTTTATCGCATGAGTTTTCAACTCGAGCGTAAAATTACGTAGGAGATTGTAGTTAGAAGCATTGTGCATTTGAAATAATTTTTGAAATATTAGTAATAATTCTTTTGGTTTCTTTTGTAAGGAATACTTACGCAAAAATCTACGAGTCTGTAGTATAATTAACGTATGGTAATATTGCAAGCCATAGATACAGATTATTTAAGTATTAATTTAATTTTATTAGCGACGTTAATAAAAAAAATCCTTGACTTGGAAAATTAATTAGAAGAAAGAATATTTGAAGGCTGATCACAAAAGATACCGCGTGTGACCGTGAGAGATCTCGTTTACTTCTCTACTCGTTAGTCGGCATACCTGGTACTTTGTTCTTTTTTTTCTCTTTTTTTTCTCCTAGAGAAGCACATGCACCAAGGTAACAATAAAATCCGGTCAGTGGGCGACCCGATCTCCCGTAACATTATCCCAGTTACGGAGAAATCGTTCTCCTCGCGATTTGTCTATGCTACACAGCTGGAGTCATTCTCGTGTAATTAATCGTCGCGATCGTTTGATTCGTACGAGCTAGATAATCGTATGCGATTATGTTTAAAAGATCATAGATCGTTTTCTTTCTTTTATAATATATTATCTCTAATATAACATTCGAGATAAGCGTGGATACATCATTGTAAATGATTCTTGTTTAAAAGTGCCGTAATTCATGTTACGGAGTGTAAACTTGGAGAAATCTAAAATCGATCGGCATACCTACGATTAAAATTAATGATGCAAAATATGGAACAACATCGAAGGTTGTCTCGATAAATTTGAGACTTTTTTGCTCTTTTACCACCGGATTAATCTTAATTGCGAAACTTAATAACTCGAGAAAATTATTCCTTTTTATTTGACTCTCAATTTTAAGTATCACTTCATTAAAACGAAAGGGTATAAAATGAATGTACGAAATAGACAGCAACGACCGAATGACGAGTGAGAAAAACGTTTAATATTTTAGTTTTCGTGCTTTTATGAATTCGTTCAATTTATAGTTCTATATGAGACAAGATCTATTCTATTTTAATATCTATACGTTTTTGATATAATTGTGAGCGATTTTTGTACATTTTTATTCACGAAATCGCATATTATTTAAAACTCGAACGACGGATGGTATTTTCTTAATCGTATATCAAAAATTAATAATATTTTATAGAAAGTCTGGCGAGTAGGAATTTTTGATATAACACGACGATACAACATTGGTTATATCGAATTTATTTTAAGATTGTTAGATCAGAACGATTACGAACATTTGAAACAATACATACATATATATATATATATATAATAAGTGATCTTGATAGAGAAAGACTTTATTTATACATTATATGCCTCTCTACCTAGCTAGGAATATACGATGACTGAGTATCAAACGATTTCTAAGCAGTATTCTTGCTTCGTAACCAGCTGGTGCACGTAACTGCAAATTGGAAGTCCCGCTATGCTCTGCAGAAACGAGACTTTTTATCGGATAACGTGCACTTGTTTTCCGATTTGTTCGAAGGTGCAAATTTCAGTTTTGATATTAGAATGTTTTTATTTCTTTTTTTACAGATTCAAATATCGATCTTTCGCTCTTCGCGTTCTAATAACTCTTTATTCGATTATTTCATACTCTTCGCAACATTAGACTTCAAATGCAAATTTGCCAAAATGCATATTTATAATCTATGGAAATAGAGGCCACATAGCTATGCAAAACATTATCCACACAAACGATCACGGCACGTATTATGTATCGCTACTCATTATAATTTTTTTTCCAGTGAAAGTAATTTTATATAAAATTATATTCTTCTTCGCATACTTTTAAAAATATCTTTTATTATTTCTCATGGATAACATTACGACGAACGAAATAGAAAGTATTTATGGAGGAAATGAATAACCTGGCTGTTCACTCCTGGCAAAGAGCTAAACGTAAGAAAAATACATTTTTCATTACGTCGAGCAAGTTATTTACATTTAATACTATCATTAATCATTCTTTTCTTATAACGCCTTCAACTTATCATGTAGTTGTATCATAACAATTTACAACAATTAATAATCTTCATTATTTTTCAATCAAAATTATTAGATGTACATATATACACGTTTTCAACATCAATGATTTAAAACGAACTGAAAATAAAAAACTTTGATAGCGAAATGAAATTTTTTGTTATATATCACGTGACAAGATTCCAATCCGTTATCGCGTTATCAAACAGTAAAAGTAACAGGAAAAGTAATTAAGCTTCGTCATATGTAGTAGACGAATACGATGATGCTATGTTGGATATATATCTATATATGATTAAAACGATTGCCTATGCAATGTTGAGGACAGCTCGAAATGTGTGCAGTTCAATAGAATCGACGGACTGTAAAAAGGTATTCGACCGTTCATGATTACTGCAAAAATGGTGGCACGAATTCAGCAAAGTTTCGATTAATCAAAAATACAGAAATATTAAGTCACTTTTTAAAGAGTCACAATAAATAGTGTATTGACTTTTATTTATTGTAAATTTTCAAAACTCTTACATAATTTTGATTAGAAAGAATGAAAACTTAAATCGATTGACATGTATTCATACTTTAATTGATCTTATTATTCACTTGTTTTAATTCGAAGCCTCATTCTTATCACGTATATGTTCCGAAGAAAAATAATAAGAAACTAAGATAGATAGTAGGTATTCGAAAAAAGGGACCAAACGATCTCTTATCTTACATATCTTTGACAATATCGAAAATTCTAAAGGTTGTCTCCCCTTGTATTTATTTATTTCTCTTGTATTTCGCTTTGCTGATCATGAAAATAATAGCATCTAACAAAGTTATATATACTGAAAGTTTGTATATAGTAGGTATAACTGTAATATAATGGTCTTCGTTAGAACACGTTAAAAGATTCAGCTCGTCTATGCGATTTTATCGCGACAACCGTTAGTCGTCAGCTTATGAAAGTTATAACATAAAAAATGCATTGCTCGAAGAGTGCGAACGTTCACGAAACCTTCCTCACGTTTCACGGAGTCATGGAGTTGTACACAGAATTGCGAAAATTAACGAAGCTACTCGTATTACGCGATATTCTAGCGATTATTCAGAGCGGAGAGAAAGAGAAACGAAAATTCATTGTCGTAAAATATAGTACGTAGTTGTAGTTGTCCGGTTAAACGAAATCATAATTTTCGAAAGTAAAGACAATAAACTAAAGCGAAATCGATGCGATTGAAAGTAATAGTACAATGTTTATTTTAGAAAGAGATCTTGTAACATCTAATTACAAATTTCTCGTGAGAGATACTTATTTATAATTACTCTTTATTAAGTAAGAAAGATGAAACGTTCTTTCCAAATATTTGACAAGTGAATATAATTAGATACGATCGATCGATTAAATTTCGTACATTGACAATGAGTTTAACATTTTCTTGACGGTTATGATAGATTCGAAAAGAAAAAAGTATCAACAACAATATTATCTTGTTGATTGATAGTCCAGATAGTTTTTATGAATCTGTTCTATTATTCTTTTTTGTTTAACCAATTAAGAATTCATATCAGAACGAACGTTTTCTTTTTTCTTTTTTTTTTTTTTTTACGTAAACAAAAATTATTTTAGATTCTTTTTCGCCGCTCTATTTTATTCCTTTCTTTCGCTTGGCTCCTAAGAAATTATCATCACGATGGCTCTTTTTATTTGTTTCTTTTATCTGAATGTACAATTTATAGCAATGGATTGAGCGATATTGTTTGAACGTTCTTTTATTCACTGTCCTCGATATCTATCCAATTTCCGATATTTCATAATAATCAAACCTTCAGTAGAAGATTTAGGTCTTACATACATACTGGATTATAGATATAACTAAATTTCATATATATGTATATTAGAGAAAGAAATCGATATTTTATTTTGTATTGCGAGATACCGTAACTATTTTTATCAAATCGTGAATTAATATCGAAGAAAAAAAAAGAAAAAAGAAGAAACTGATGTATGAAAAAAAAAATTTTTTTTTTAATATAACTGAATCTTTTTTTAAATAAAAATTTTTTATTTCTCGATCATTATAATAATTTTCGTTCTAGACGAAAATCTATTTTTATATTTTGTCAAAATTCATTAGGATTGAAAGAAAAAGAAAAGAAACCTGTTACTGAATAATTTTACAGAATCCATCAAATTATCGCGGATGTGTATCTTTAAAATTATAAGATGGACTTGAATTTTAACGATGTGGAAGTTTAAATTATCGCTTTTAATGAATTTATTATAAGACGCTATTAGTTAAACAATAAAGCATGCCAGCAACGCAATAACGCTCTACGATGTTTACATTTGAATTTATGTTTTCTTTTTTCTGTTATTGTTAATACATCGATTTGTTTTCGTTTTCAGGCTTATAAGGCAAAGGAAGAGGGTAAGGTCGTGGTTTACACCACCTCATCCGGTATCGTCAGACTAACGTTCTACAATTGCATGAAGGTAAAGCAGATTTTGAACACGCACATGGTGAAATACGAGGAAAAAGATCTCTTTCGTAGCGCTGAACTTCAGACAGAGTTGAGAGATCGAATAGGTTGTACGGCGATTCAGGTGCCACAACTTTTCGTCGGTGGACAGTACATTGGAGTGAGTTTTTAAAGCTTTTCTAACAATTATTTACATATCAAATGATTTTAAATTATTCGATTGAACTTATTTAATCGTATTATTTTCGATGATCTAAAAACTGTCTCATCCTCGTTTATTTCTGATAAAACGTAAGAGCTCCGTGAGTTTCTTAAAACGTATTTTATACAATCCGAAGATCGATAAAGATGTAATTTGATGAGTTTACCCAACACACTTATATAGTAACCATACTTCAATATTAGCCTTCACTATCAGCGATTCCTTCGATGATATCTTTCAAGCTTAATTTATTCGTTTCACGTTTCATTACTTTTTCGATGGCCTTCGTATCGAGAAAAGGAAAAAAAAATGGATGTTAAAACAGTAGATAAAAAAGAATGTGGAGGTCATATGATTAAAGATGTTGTTTTATCAAATAGGAAGTCTCGAATAAAAAATATGATATGTGAAGTGGAATCAAACGCTGAAAAAATTATCGATTTTCCCACGTTTCTTGCATTCATTGATACAATGTAACTTAAGAGAATAATATCGAGAAAATGAATTTAAATGGACATTAGAGATTATCGAAACTTTATTCAATTATGTTTTCTCATCGCTTATTTCTACTCTTTCGAAACGTATTTCATTCTCTGTTAGATAAAAATCACTATCGTCGTGCGTCAGTTCTTTATAAGTTTACTATGACATCAACAATTACACTTATCTTATTCTAATATGATCTTCAGATTTTCTTCGTCGGTCATCGACTATTTTCATCGTAAAGCTCATTGTTGCAAAAAGTCACTGAATGTTAATCGTTTAAACAATCTTTGAATTTCAATATGTTTTTTTCAATAGAACTTATCTCTCCGCTTGTACTTCGAGATATGTACTTTAAAAAAAAATCGAATAAAGCCGTTACGTGATCTTGTTAATATTTATGAAACAATAGGAATGTTTTATCGAAAGTTCAATCAAAATTTTAGATTTGATTCTATGGAATTTTAGAAAGATTGTATAGAAACGAATAAAGGAATCGATTGATTTTGACGAATCAGGCGTAAACGTTCAACGTGATCGTAATTCCAATATAAAATAATAAGAAATCCGTTTGGCGTCGATCGATAATTTGTTCTTGGCATGCAGTAGGAGTAAGTACTTGGGTAATGACGCCATCGAGTGTTTGTCAATGATCGTTCGTCGGGCTGCGTTCGACATTCTTTACGCATCTTCCTGTCGCATCTTGTCTGTCAAGATATCCTTTATTATTATCTCGATTCGACGATTTCGAGAAACTGAACGATTTAATTAATCTTTATAAGATAGATAAAACTCGTTCTATCGAAGGAAAATGACGAGCATTGATTTAAGAAGAAAAATTACGTTGACTTTTTCTTTTCTTTTTTATCATCAAATATCAAATATTTTTACGACGAACGAATCGATGTTTTCGAATAAAAAGTAAAAAGCTTCACTCGTTTCAGGAATGTAATTAACGCTTGTCCATCACTTTTACAATTGCTAAATTTCAAAAGAATTACGTGAAATTTTTTAAATGAAAAAAAATTAATTATTTTATTAAAAAAGAAAAGAGTAGGTAATGAGAGAATCAGTTGATTTGTAATAAACATTTTCAGCAATGTAATTATATTCCTTTCGTAGGATACTTTCTGATGCTAGTAAATATGTCGCGAGTTTCGAATGAATTTTCAAAGAGCGAACTCAAGACTCGCGTGAACGGCAAGGCCGATCCCGCGTTACGCAATTGTGAATATTCGACATCGTGAAAGTTGAGAGAGCGAGAAAGAGAGAGAGAGAGAGAGAGAGAGAGAGAGAGAGAGAGAGAGAGACCGACGTGAAATGTCAAAGATAAGCGACTACTCGTTCACCGTGCCACACTCACCATCGTGATCGAAGCCAGTTCAAAGAGATATCGAGACCGAAATCTAACACGAGAGAACCTTTTCATATTGGCTACTTCAATATTTTTCAAACTTTTCAATTTTTTATTGAAGAGACGAATATATTAAAAAACGTGACAAAGAAATTATTCGTATGATTGAAAATGATGGAAACTCGTAATAAATCGAAATAAAACTTTGAATTTTTTTTCTAAGGAAATTAAATTTTAAATTTGTCAGAAATATTGATCGACGATGGGCTAAATTTTTTTTTTATCGAAAGACCGTTTTGCGATCAACTTTCTCTGGCGACGTAATCTCCTACAATTTTTTGCAAATTCTTTTTTTACCGTTCAGTCAATATTTTTTTTGCGGAGATCGTCCAAAAGTAAAAGTTAAAATAGTCATAAGGTAACATGATAAATGTCTAGAAAACATTATTAACACTTTCGACTTACAATCTACATCTCAATTTGATGAAAGTTTTGTAGTCTGTTTGGTGGCTTAGAACGTGCCATATTGCCCGCGTGCAAACCGTCGTTGCTTTTGCAACTTAATCTCCAGGTGTTCTGCTCGTTAAAGTGACTTTGGAATTTACTATGTCAGTGTCGAATTCGTTTGAAGTCATTTGTCGTCAACTTTTTAGTTAGCTATACATCTGACACTTGGTGAAATATTAAACAGCGAACGAATATACCTTCGTTCATTAACTTTTTTAAAACGCTTAAAAATTAACAAGTAAATACTAATAATCATTTTTAATTTATATAATAACGTCTTAATAATTTCGTTTTCTTATAAAGTGATAAAGAAAGAGGAAAAGAGAGAGAGAGAGATAAATTGTTGACAATATTTCATGATTTTATCCGTTGAAGTTATCATTATCAAAGTAAACACATTATAATTTATTAAACGAAACGCACCAAAAGAGATCCCATCCCATGATTTTTTTTTTTCTATTAATAAATCATTCATAATCCGACGGAAATCGTGGCATAAATTTTGATTAAGTCCCGACAGCCATTTTTTTTACGCATTAATTTTTTAAAAAGCCACGTCACGCTAAACGAATATATAAGAATTCGCAGGTAGATTTTTCCAACGTGTCTCCCTTAACACGCTCTAGGGTTATTATCTAACTTTTCCAAGCTTTTCTGTGTTCTTCGAAAGGAACGTTCCGTGCACTTAAAGCTAATTGTAATCCATGCTCGCTAAAACTAGAGTACCGTTTCGAGAACTTTTCAAGTGTGAAAACCAAAGAAAAGCTTTCTTCGACTTTAGCAATAATTTTATTCTTGTAAAAATTACTTACTCTTAGAGGTCAGATCGAAAAAAGCTTGTTTTTCGTTAAACTTTTTATCTCACTGTTTACTCTTGGAAGAAATTAAAATTAAATTAATCTAGTTAATATACTCCGATGAAAGATAAATAAAGAATGTATTTAAATCTTCAAATCTTTTTTTTTTATCTATCCTTAATCATTCACAAATAAATTGTTACTCTATACGAGAAAATAAAAATCTCTCCTTGTAGATTTTTTATTAAGACCAATTAAGCCTTAACGATCACTCAGGTATGATCACGCGGGAAGGTATATAGATTAGTTCGTTTCTATATACGACGACGTTATAGATTTCGTTATAACATCACAGATTATTACAACTATGTCGTTCCAATTAGCTGAAATGTTCTAATCAAGGTCTTCATAATTGACCGGTCGACAATATCCGTTCCAACACAACGGAGGTATTAATCGTGTTAATGCTGTCAGACTCGAGTAACTCATAAAATAAAAATGATTCGCATGCTAATGAAACAGACACGTAAAAAGAAAATTGTAAATTCTTCCTTTGTACTCCGAATCGTAAAAAAAGCTGTAATTCTACTATTCTGTTTTCTACGTAATTTATTTCCAAAGCTTTCAGAATGTTTTTATTTGAAATAACGTTGATAAAACGGAGGATAATCTACAATGGAATGAAATATATGGAAGAAGACAAGTCTAGGTAAGATTAAAAAGGAAAACAAAGAATTTCTGATAAACGGAGTGTCTACGGTTCGGTGTCGATAATCTCATGAAACTCTGATAGTACTGGGGAAAACAAGATTAAAGCAAAAGGGGAGAGAAATAGATAAATAAGGTTTTAAAAATTTAAGAGAATGGTATGGTCGGGTTGACACCAAGAAAATTAGAAAGGGTATTCATAAAGTAGGAATGTTAAAATTATTCGGGAAGGAAATTTCGCACACTAGCTACGACGTAGTTCGGCATAGAATTCACATAAAAAGTCGAAGATATTGTATAATAATCTACACCGACTCTTTCTTCATTTGAATTTATTTACATTACAAATCAATAATTATAATTCGAAGGATATATCGTATAACAAGCAACAAAGATCAAATTATGTATATACGTAACGTATACAACGGAACAAGATACATCTTAATCGTGTCGTAAAATAGAACGTGTATATATAAATAGAAAATTCAAAATGGCACTTAACTAATATTCACCTTAAACCTTTAACTTTATAGTAGAAAGCTTTCACCAAGTATGAAATCCTAATATAGAGACTCAGAGTTATTAGTTGAAAAGTGTAAATAGAATCACGTTTACTATGTATGTACGTAAGAAGACAACTCAGTCATCAGTCAGCCAGTCTAGTTGGTTTTCGTAAGATATTCATAAGCAGCTTCGATGTCTGCTTTGGTCTAGATACGACTCGGATTGGATTCAAAGGAGTAAACGAAACAAAAGAAGGAACGGGAATAGTCAGGTTCGATCTTCTCTTCGTGCACGAGAATAAGAAAGATATATAGAGAAAAAGAGAGAGAGAGAAAGAGAGAGAGAGAGAGAGAGAGAAATAGAAGGACTTGTTTTGTCTCTCTTGGACGTTCGTTCGTATATTGGTACTCTCGATGCGGCCAATCGCGAGAGTTGTCGGGAGAGCAGATATACGAGTAAGTGAAATGTCAAGCTATTCGATCCAAGGCCATTGCGGGAAGGAGACGAAGAGAGAAAAAGAAAAATAAAGAGAGAGAGAGAGAGAGAGAGAGCGAGCCAGAGAGAGAGAGAGAGAGAGAGAGCGAGCCAGAGAGAGAGAGAGAGAGAGAGAGAGAGAGAGAGAGAGCGAGCCAGAGAGAGAGAGAGAGGGAGAGAGAGGGAGAAAGAGAAGTTTACTCATTTGCGTCTGTGTCGATTCGATCGGTTGTCCGTAGTAAATGTTTACATACACACATACGTACATAAATATGTACGTACTAAATCCGGCCGGCATTCCTTTCTAACAACGTCATACAATTATTTAAACACGACGGAGAAACATAGATGATATTTTTCGTCCTTCGAGGGATCTCTTTGAAGAATCAAAAATGATCCATTCGAATAGAGGCAATAGTACGAACGTGTAGATTGGATTGAACGAGTCGAAAGAGTGGAGCGGGTCTCTCGTGATCCTTGACAAAACACTTTTCACAGCTTGGTGAAAGGTGTTTCCTTAGTTCGTGATTCGCAATAAAATCGTTTCCTTCGTTGTGACGTCCTATCAAGGAGAAATTCTTTCTTACGTTCTTGCGTTCTTGCCTTCCTCTAAACGATACGATAACTCCTTTGAGACAACACCTTGCTATTTCCAATAAAACGAATTTAAGATTAATAAAGTTAAGCGTATAAATTCGAGAACGGGAAGAAACAAAATAAAAACGCAATGATCGTTCTTTTTGTTTATCGATCATTATAAAATCATCAAATAACAATATATTTATTTCGACAAGATTGCGTATAAATTCGATAAATAGAAAATAAATCGTCGATATAATATTCGCAGTTTTATTTTACAAATCGTTTTTATATCGTTTATTAAACGCTCCCGTTATATTTTATCTTATTAATGTTTTTAATTCTCTTCCTCGATGTTTTCCTTCTTTTTTCTTTTTTTCAGGATGCTGACACCGTCGAACGGCTCAACGAATCCGGAGAATTACGCCGGATGCTTAAACCTTACCAGGTAATTCAAGATAAGAGCCTGCTCGAAACAAGTGGCGAAAAGAAATGAATAACCATCAAACTAATTCACTTCACCTACCTTCCTAATTATCTGTTTCCTGAATCGTCTCCCCTTAATAGCATGGATGGATCTTTCTTTCTTTTTTTCTTTTTATTTCCTTATAACGAAAGAAGACTAGAAGAAAGTTCTTAAACTTTCTTTAATTCTTTTTCAATTTGTGCGATCGTTCAATATGACGTAACCAATAAATTTATTCAACTTTAACGAAGAATACTTCCTGAGATAATATAAAAAAAAAAAACAAAAATTAGAAACGTCATTACGTATTGAGTTATTCTTTTGATACAAGAGAAGAATGAGATGGAAATTTACGAAAAAGAAAGGAAAAAGAAAAAGAAAAAGAGAGGGGGTGGAGGAGAAAGAAAAAGAAAGAAGTTAATGTAGGTAAATTTGGCGAAAGTTTCGCACGTTTTCTTATTCAACAAAAGGTCTTCGAGAAAGTTTTATATTCGCATCGATGGAAATAGTCGTCGAATACGGCATCGTAACGTTATTACAACACGAAAAAAGGACAAACGTACGACTAGTGCACGTTCGAAGGGATGACATTTTACGAAGGAAAAGACCATCGTTACGAGAACCATTGACAGCTATTTTTATTGATGCGAAGGATATTTTTCTTTATGAAATATATCTCGTTATTTCCTTGAAGGAGATCAAAATATCTATTTTATTTTTACAATTTTTCTTTTTTACCTTTTATTTTTTTTTAAATCTCTTCGAATTGCAAAAAGGCGATATATAAAGGTCGACGTAACAAATCGTTGGTCGTCGTTGTAACGAATGAAAGAAAAAAGAGAAGAGAATCGTCGAATCATTTCTCTTTTACGACGACAGTGAAAGTGTCGTGCAAATACTTTCTAAAGAATCGAACGACCACCGGCATCTACCGATCGCAGTCTTCGACCGCAAACATGTGTTGGTCAAACATATCTTGCAAAAGATGGTGATAGCATAGAAGAATTATTAAATCCATTCCACTTGTTCTTCTACTTGCTTTCAATTGCTATCGATTTTCATAAGAAAATAAAAAACAGTTCATTAACGATAATAGGATGGAATTTAAGATTAGTTTTCAAAATTGTTGATATTCACGTTTAATATACAAAAAAAAAAAAATTAATGAGAAACCAGATTTTATATATATATATATATATATTGAGTAAACGTAACAAGTTGGTCTTGTTACTTTTCTTATCACGATTTAACGAAATTATCGAAGCTACGTGGAATAATGCTAACTCGCTTAGGATGTTTATATGCCTTCCTATAAGAAAGAACTATCCGAAGCAGGTATAACTGGATCGTAAAGAAACCTGTGCAGCAAAACATGTGCAGCTACACCCACACATTCACATATACGAATACAATCACATAGAGAAGAAATAAAGACAGAGAACGTAGCCATTCCAACGAACGCAAGGTTGTACCGGTCCTTTCACTTTTATCCGTTGGCTATCTATCCCCATCCTCCACCCTACTATTTCTTTCTCTTTCATTTTTCAGACTCGCGATCGTAGATTTCGGTGTCGTACACTCGAGATTTTACCTTGCAACGCGCAAAGGTCGTTTACATCTATACGCTTCCAATGGAAATCTTTATCCAGTTTCTAATCTTATTGTCATTGTTAATATTAGACATAGGCAAACATATTTTCAAACCATGTGTCGATCGCTATCCACATAAAAAAGATATAGCTTTAAATTCGTAAGTATAGTGAAATCGCAAATATTAATTATAACTTTTTCATGTTATATACATCTTCTAGATTTTTTCCCTCGTTTTTTTGTTTTTTTTTTTGATTCGCTAACTAATCTTTATTTTCATCATCTTTTTTTCTCGAATTTAATTAATCTAAAGGTTAGAAAATTCAACAAGATCGAGTGTAAATACGCGTAGACGCTTTGTCTCTTCTTCATTTATATCGATTTATTATTTCACCCGTACTCATTCTACGTCTGTGCTTTTTTTTCTTCATTTTGTTTCATTAACTAAACGAATATTTTTCATCCTCGATATCGTTCGCACTCGCACGATTTAATCCGAAATCCTTTTTGCAATCTCGTCGATCGTAAAACCGCGTAAATCGTACTGTCATGCATCGAGAGCTTGCTTTTTTGTTTCCTTTCCTAAAGCAATAATCATCTCCAAACCAATTTTCTTGCGTTACAGAGCGACGGCGCGTGTCCTTCGTGCCTGTTTTGCGGAAATTATCGACTGCTGGTCTGTCCCGTTTGCAACGGCAGCAAGAGATCCGTTCTGCGCAACGATTTCACCGTTGAATTTGTTGCCTTGAAGTGTATGAACTGTGACGAGACCGGTCTGGTTCCCTGCCAACATTGTTGAGAAAGAAGAAGGAAGAAATAAAAGGGATTTCTCCCTTTGGCACGTCGTCGACGTTCGACGCTTTATCAAGCAACGTACTAACAAGCAACTCTCCGACTATCTTCCCTTTCTCTTTATTTAAGACTCGTGGTGCTACGACGAAGTATAATACGTTTCGACGTTTCGAATAATTCAAAGATAATGATTTGAGAAAAAAGAATAAAGGAATGAGAAATAGAGAGAGAGAGAGAGAGAGGGAGAGAGAGAGGGAGAAGGAGAGGAAGAGTGAAAGAGAGTGAGAGAGAGAGAGAGAGAGAGAGAGAGAGAGAGAGATAATGCCGACTAACCGTGTTTCGTGCAGATGCTCGCGATTTGTAACATATCGGTTAATAAATATTGTCTAAATTTTTGTAATCTGCCACACCCGATATCGATCCTTTCTCTTGATCGTATATAGAACAGCTGGAATTCTCGATGTCACATGAAAGGGGGTATGTATCAATTTGGCTTGGCCAATTACAGATATTTTATTTATATTCTCGAATAAATAAAAAGTCATTACTTTTATTCTAATCGAATAATACTTAAGCTTACTATCGCGTGTGTGATAAAATAATTTTTTCTCAAACGTACGTTCGTCGATACCTATAAATCCTAATCTTAAATGATTGGTGATTATTCCTCATTATCTTCAGTTTACGAATAGCTAACAAAATCGATGACATACATGGTGTGCATTACCCATAATAGAGAATCACGTGGTGATTTCTATTCAGTGAAATTAATTTGAATTAGTTCTTCTCTAACGAGTCCTCAAGGGCGTTAAGGTAAGTAGAGCATAACCTAAGTGTCGTGTGGGATATTCGCTGCCATACATTTTGTCTCTTGTGGGTGATTCCGATCGTAAGTATTAAACCAAACGATTATGATTATTATCATTATAATACTTTTCCTAACACGAGGAGATAACTGTAACGGCTAAGATATATCATTATTAATTATAAATATGATCGAGTTATGTACTTTTCTTTTCTTTGTTTTTTTTTGTTTCATTCACTCGATTACATTTTCTCTGTTTTTTTTTTCAGCATTACATAATATCTTTTATCGCATTTCAGTTTCCAATATTACAAATACCATAAACTTAGCCTTCATTCGATCGCAAAATCTTTTTCTAAAACTTTTCTCATGCTCCAATTGGAAGAAAATTTCTGCATTCCATTGCTTATCTCGATCATTTGAAACGAAACTTTCACGCCTCACCGGCTTCAACACTGTCTTCACTCGAGTAGAACCGTAACGAAAGTATTCTTGTTTCTTTGTCGTTAAAATGATTAGATGAAATAGGTCGAAGATCATAAAGAGATTCTTTCAAAGAGAACAACTAATAATCTTTTTATTATCGTTAAAGATCGATCGATCGAGGTAGCTATTGTAATTAGCGAAATTGTTTTCACAAATAACTGTTCATTCGAACACGATATGAACACGTCACTTCGAATCTCGAAAGTAATCGATCCTACATGAGATTTTAATTATGGTAATAACATCCACCACTTGACAGTCTTCTCTATCTCTCTGTCTTTCTCTCCCTCTCTCTCTCTCTCTCCCCCTCCCTTTTTCTCCGTTGGCGTATTTATGCGATAGGTACGTAGTCATGCGACGCATTGACGAAGAAAGCTTTGTTTACGTATGCAACAAGTTAAATCGATAACGTGCTGCTCCTATGCCGTCAGAAGCCCCGGCTCCTGTAACCTTGACAGTCTGCGACCTGGCTATCTCAATTATATCGAGCCAGCCGGTGCTCCACGCACATGCAAATCTTTTTTTACTCGTTAGAACGAGCTCCTTTAAAGTAGTCACTTTTTCTAGCAGTCCATCATCATTCTTTTCTATTTTTAATTGAACACTTCGAGACACCGTATCGAAAAATCGAGTATTCCGAGAATCGACATTAACCGATAAATAAACTTTGAAAATTATTTTAATTCTTATACGAGAATGTCAATTTAATAAAAATGAAACGTCGCTAAAGATTTTCTCTTCTATCGAATAAATCGATAAATTCTTAGATTTAGCTCTTGAGAAAACCATATAAATTCAGTAGCTCGTTCGTACCAATCTCATTTTCGAGAAATCTACTTTTCTTTTCAAAGCTCTCTTCCAAAACCAAAGTGTATAGTGTTAATGGAGAATAACACGTCGAGAATGTAAAAGCAGATATCGATCCATATTCGATGTTTACGGTTACGCATGCACTCAAAATCTATTTCTCATTGTTCTCTTCTTGATTGATCAAGAATGGAATATCTTTCATTAAACAATTTCAAACGGTTCACTTATCTGATATAGACGTCTATTCCTACGAAATTTACACTTCGTCGAGGTAAAGTTTGAAAATAAGTATAAAGTAGTTATCCGAGTTCATTAACTTGATACTTAATTGAGTTCCTATCGTTCACCTTTGCAATTTATTCCGATCATTTTTATTATAGATCCGTGTCTCATATCCTTTTTATTAAAGATTGAAAAAAAGTAGATGCAAGAAAAAGTTTGGACAGTTTTTCTTTTTTTTTACTGATTTTTTTTTCTTTTACTTCTTTTTTCGTTTTCCTTAAAATTGCACAACTTGACCTTGACGACAATCAGGCTCGATAACTATTCAATCGAATTGTATCACAAATTATATTATCTTTCTATTCGTTATCTTTCTAAGGAATAATCATCATCGTTGATTTCTTTATCGCAACGGTTTGAGAAAACATCCATTACGATCGCGCATGTGTCGACATACGTGCAGAGTCCCCGGAACACTATCCCAGGTTATGTCACCGATATTCCAAGGCAGAAAAAGTTCCCAAGGGAGCCCCGTATTCGCATATAATGAACTCGGATCGATCGATAGCGCGCACGGCCACTGTGCGGACCGTGAAAGCGTAGCACCTGGAAAACTCGACGGAAATCCAGGTGCATGCGTTGCCAGGATGCGTATCTGTGCTGCAGGATAACGGGATAAACTGAAAATTTGACACTCTCGATTATGATTGTTGTTTAATTAAACTAAATGTGTTAATATTAATATATATATATATATATATATATATATATGTATGTGTGTGTGTGTGTGTGTGTGTGTGTGTATGCATGTATATATGTATGTATGTACGTACATACGTACGTATGTATGTATGATAGGTATGCATGTCGACGAAAACAAATTATAATAATCTAAGTGTGATTTAATTATGTTAAATGTTCGATAAATATATTTGAATAAAATGACAAAAGTAGAAATTTCAGGAGAAGAAAAGAATAAGAGAGAAATTTCTTTTCTGGGAAAGATGTGGGTGGAGCGTGACTGCTCTATAGGTCGAAGGAGAAGCATCGACCTTGAGTGAACCTCGGGTCGATGGAGTCCTTGAAATTTGCACCCTCGTCGTAAAGCTTAGGAGTGTGTTTATTCTCCTACTATCGACGAAGATCCTCTGTAAAGAGAGAAAGAGAGCGAGCGAATGAAGAAGTGAGGATAAAGCAAGAGAGACGTAGAGAGAGAAATGGAAGGAGAGAGAGAGAGAGAGAGAGAGAGAGAGAGAGAGAGAGAGAGAGAGACACACACACACACACACAGCGATACTATCCAATACTATATACGAAATAGAGTCGTTTGATACGAAGCACGATAGGAATCGTTATACTAAAATAGCAAAGCTCTCCTGTTCGTGCGAGGACGTCGCGTGCAACAAGTATCGCGCCAGCTCTGAGGGAGGGTGCCACGTGACTTTTACCCCGGCGAGTCGATATTGACCGGAAGCGAGAATCGTCGAAACTTTTATTCGAATTCCTTCATACTTTTTTTATACTTATCTCTTTCTTTTCTTCTTTCTCTTTTATCTCTGTTTTTTTTTTTTTTTTTTTTTACTATTTATCTTGCCTTTGTAACATAGTTATTTAGAAACAGATACGTTCGTATATCGATCAATCGATTGCTGCCGTTAAATTTTCCATAGAATTATTTTTGTTCACGCATGGCGTTCATAATAATGGAGGGTAAGAGATAAACCGAGGGCGAGGCGAATTAATTTAGAACGGTTGTTTTTGAAACCATTATGAAGGAACGCCCTATGGAAGACGACGGATTATACAAGAATTATTTTTCACGGAATTTTTGCATAAATAAGGATGCATTGATCCGACAGATAGATTTCCCTTATAATTTAAAATCTCCTCCTTTATTCGAGAAAAGAAAATATTTATATCTATAAAAACTAACGGATGTTTTAAATAATTATTTAAAACAGAAATGGAGCAACCTTAAAAGGTATACCTTGACCCTATAAACGCATACGTAAGTACTCTAAGCAACTATAAAGGAATTTAAAGCGAGCGAATTCTCTTATCTCTTTCCTCCACGTTCTGGCAAATGTTTCCATCTAAAGCATTTTTCTTTAACGAAAAAATAAATATTTTCTTTTTGCAGTCGTTTGATTTCATAAAAGCAAAAACGATAGAACTATATTTTAGTTGGTATTAACGGAAAAGAAAGACGACAAATGTCTTTACTTCGAATCTAACGAGAAGGCACAAAAGTATCATTAATACTGCACGAATGTTAAAAACAAAGAGACGAGGTTATTAATATTAAAAACTAGAGGTTCATACGTTTTGACTCTTTAGAAACTATTTCATCAGGTTTTTATCTATTTTATTTATTTATTATTTTATCTATTCTATTATTTTATCAGGTTTGCGTATTAATATCTATATTGTCTCTGAAAGCTCGTTGATACTACCAGGAAAGTGAGACCTAGAGACTAATTATAGAGAATATTATTCTGTTCTTTGCAATTTCCTTGAATTTTACGTATATTTAGCATTAAAATAAAATAAAAATATATTGTAAAAGGATAAATAAGGAATATTTATAAAAAATTAAAGCTTATGCTTTCGCGAGCTTTATAATAAAAAAAATGTACCTTTGAAAACGAAATTGTAATTTTACGTTAAACATAAATTAATATCGAACAATCCGAATAAATTTATCGATATGTGGTTGTATATATTGAAAGATAGCAGGTGAAACGAAAAAGCGAACAAATATATATATATATATATATATATATATATATATATATATATATAATATATATCGCGAGAGAAAGAGAAAGAGAGAGAGAGAGAGAGAGAGAGAGAGAGAGAAGAGAGTGTAATATTATCAGGCACGAGTAAGCAGCCGAGACCTTCACCGAGACCCAGTTGGTCGACATTGCCCCTGTGCTATACTTGTCTACCCCGCCCAAGCAGCTACAGCGGCAGCATCAGCAGCGACGACGATAGCAGTGTACTCACACAGAGACGCAAGCTAGACACGCATATAGACAGCACTTAGGGAAGAGAAGGATGGAAAAGGTGTAGTAGGTACGTCTGGTGAGCTAGGAGAGAATAAGTGGGAGAGAAAAGGGAGAGGGTAGAGCCAGTCCACAGACACAAATACCCTCCACTAGCATCACCACTACTACTACTACAACTACTAAAAGTAATAGCAGCTGAAGTAGCAGCAGCAGCAACAGCACCAACACCAGCACCAACACCAGCACCGGCACCAGCACCAGCATCAGCACCAGCACCAGCACCAGCACCAGTACCGGCACTAGTACCAACACCGTCGTTAGTCTACATACTAGCCTGTTCACCCTGGCCTAGGGGTTTGCCTTGCTCTCCTCGTGCTGTTACTACTGTGTCGGGGTTTGGGGGTGTAGACGCAGGCGCGAACGCAGACGGAATATAGGTGGACAAAACGGCGCCGAGCATTCCGTCAAAGCCAGACAGTGCGGCACGATCGAAAGAGAGCGAGAGCGAGACCGTGGAGAAAGAATTTCGATCACGAAGAAAGATCTCGTCCTTCGGCTTTTCTTATAATACATTTTTTGTTCGCCATTGAGTATCTCACGTTGTCAGAATTCTTCCTATTCTTTTCGTGAGAAATGGGAATCGTCAAAACGGTATCCGAGAGTATACTAGAAGAGACGGTCGTACCCAGCGAAGAAGCCAATCATTCCTTGCAAGGACATACCGGTGAGTTATTGTTTTCTTTTTTCTTTTTTTATTTACTTATTTATCAATGTATCTTTAAATATTACAACGAACGACTAAATTATTTTCGAATTCGCGATGACGATGTTAATTACCTTTCGATGGTTGTGCTTTAACCACGATTCTGTTCGGCGCGCGAGTGTCTGACCAGCTAACAGGTGTTTGGAGATACAGATATAGCAACAGTGCGAGAAGACGGAAAGACGATCGTTCGAGTTTTACTTTACTTTCATACATGTGATTGTATCTTTTTATTTCTTTTCACTTCGCATTCAATTAGTTTTCGTGACATCCGTTATAAATACATATATGAAAACTACGAAGATCTTTCCGTGAATGCTTTTCTTCGTTTATCACGTTGACAATAAATTTTATATATTTTTTATTAATCCTAAATGTACTCATTTATCGTAATAATAACTGATACATAAGAATTATTTTCATTTCGATGACTATCATAACGTAGATTTTTTTTTTTTAATTAATCGAATTATCGTAACACGAATTTCTAACAAAAACCATGAAATAGAGAGTTTGTTAGAACGTTAATAATCGTTAACACACAAGGACATAATACTTATAAGAATGTAATTATGTTACACAAAGACGAGATATTTCAAGAATTCGCAAGATGTCAGTTTCGTTATTTACAACTTTATGTCTAGTTCGATCAGAGCATTGGAAAATCGATAAACGAACGTCGAAGTCCTTCCGTAAGGATTATACTGAGCTCGAACGTAAACAATTAGAAGATTACAAACAAGCTTTATATTCAGGGTCAAGAGTACTTAAATCGAAACGATCGTTTTAGTTGGTACCTCGAATACGCTTGCGGTTACGAGCAATGGGGAGGTGGTACGTGGGTATTTATTGATTACGCCCTTGAAAGAGCGATTCGTTTTGACGTCCTAGTTAGATGCGTTTAATTAAAGGGAATTAGAGCGATGGGTACAGTATTATCTCTGAGTGAATATTTAACAATAATATGATTTTAGATTATATGAAAACAAACACTTTTATTCAAATTTATTCGTGCAATATAAATGGATTTATTATAAATTCTGTAAATAAAAATTTACGCTCTGTGTTTCGATATATCATGAAAGCTGTTTACGAAATTTTATGAGAATACTGTATTTATCGAACTACGTGTTGCATAACTGGGACACTCCTTTCCGATTGGTTTTAAAAACGAGGAATGAGAGAAAAAGAAAAGAGAGAAGAAAAAAGGCAGAAGGTTGGGATATTAAAAGCGAATGAGAATTTATAAGGCTTCGCGGAAAACGGTGCACGCTAACTTCATATTAAAGACGCAGAACAATGTGGAATCCTCGTCCTTGGCCTCGACTATCGACAGTTCGACAGAAAACTTATGCTACGCTCGGGACGACAAATTTCAAGCATATGCCCTTCGTGTGCTACTTATTAATAAAATCGATATAAATAGACGAAAGGAACCATCTTTGAATATAATTAGATACGTTGTTATTTAACGTTCTGAAATCCTGCGAGATATTATACCTCGAAGATGTTTTTTGGAAAACGATCCTGCAATGATCAGTAATTCGTTAATGATCATTTAATTTAATTAAAAAACTTATTGTAACCGTATTGACGAGATAACGATCCTATTATATGGAATAAATTATTCCACTTTACATCACAAGCGTGAATAGTTCGAAGAGGCAAGTCATCTTAAGATCTCTTGATATATCGGATCTCGGATATCTTGATATACATCTAAAATTTATTTTTAAACATTTTATAAACATATATAGAAGTTACGTCTCGAAGGATAAACTCGATGCGCCATTGAACTTGCCGTTATATCTTCACCAAGAGAAAACTTTCTAAGGACATTGCGAAGTTAGAAGACACATTTTCCTAGACGATAAATTTTCGTCATATAAAAAATGCTGAAAAAGAGGAGCTCTTAGCTCTTGCAAGAAAAGTAGAAAAATACTTCTCTTTCGAGATAATCACGATAAAAAGATGAATAATTTCCTATCGATTATTTACACATCCTCGTTGAGATATCCGATACTCTATGCTGGATAAATGTCTCTTAATCCTATTTACCGGTTCTCATTACGATGATTTTTAAGCCGTCCTTTGTATAATAGATATTCGCATTACTGTGAATTTCATTTGAATTGAAATTCCTTACGACATAATCAACGAGAAATATAATGCAATATCAGACTAGTTGATCATTATTACAAATTGCGTTAGCACTATGATATTATATTGTTTTTTAAAATAGAAGAATTTTATAATCACAAATAAATAATTGATAGACGTGTAAAATGTTTTGATATGATATTCGATAGCGTTAAACGACGATGATTTCAGAATACAAAAGGATATGACAATTAATAGGTTGCATTTAGCGAAGCTTCAATAATCTGTTAACATCCGAACGGATCTCGTTTATGTGGTTTGATCGATTAATGTACTTCGTATGCAGCTTAACATTCTTGCATTTATTATGAACTACTCAGGAAGTTAGGGGAACAGTGATCGAATGGATATGAAATAGAAAGTCATTCATTATTCAATTCAATGAAATATACAATATCAACGAGGCCAATATTACCTTGACATCGTTGAAAGAAAAAAGAAAAAAGAAAAGAGAAAAGAAAATGATAATTCGTCGCGGACTATTTGATATGTTCCGAATTACTTTCACTATCTCAGTTGATCGAAAAATCTTCTTCTCTTTCGGATCTATCTTCGTAAATAGAGGATGGTTCCTTGGGCGTCGGAAATGGGCAAATTTCGCAGGAGTCCGATCTTTTCTCGAGCAAGGACGATGACGACTCGATTCCCAATTTGGAGGTAGCGTTTAAAATTTTTACAGTGATTTCGTCGAGCACATCTTTTTTTAAAAATATATCTTCTTGTAGTTCCTTCATAGTTTCTAGGATCATGCTTACAGTTTCGGTATAATCGGGCTGGAACATTTTTCCCTCGGGATTTTCTTTAAACAAATACTCGGCCTGTTGCGAGAGAAAATGGTGCGTAAGTAGTTATAGTCAGGATATGATCGGACTAGAATAAGAAGAAGATATTAGAAGAGTAGAAAGAATAAAAACACGATCTTTACTTTTAAATATTTTATTTAAATAGAGAAAAAAAGAAAGACGAAAAAGATAAGTGATTACTGAAAAGAGAGGAGAGAGAGAGAGAGAGAGAGAGAGAGCGAGCAAGTTAGGGAAAGACATAAAAATAATGAAGGTATTTCGGTATATTTCAGTACCTTTACATCTTTCTAAGGGTGAAGAGAAAGAAAAGAAGTAAACAAAATAAAGTTAATTCGCGGTCGAGTGAAAAAATATAAGCAGAGGTTTTCACTTACTGAGTTGCTCTACGTTTTTAATATTTTTTTCTAAAATCTGTTTAAATATCATCGCAGAGAGAATGGCTTTTTCTATAACGTCGGATAGCGAGAATAATGATATGTTTGCGAAAAGAGTAAAGCGCCCTCGACGGTAGAAATAAATTACTCAGGAACACATACGAATTTTTTTATCTAAAGAAACCGAATATCTCTGGATATACATTCCATAGAAAGCTTTCATAAAGAATAAGAGAATAAGAGAAAAAGAGAAAGAGAGAGAGAGAGAGAGAGAGAGAGAGAGATAAGAAAGAAATAAAAGAAAAGGTAAGTAGGTGTTTGTGATTGTTTCATGTGCCGTTTGGGAGAAAAGACAATGAATAATTAAGAAATACGTAGGCTTTTGGTATAATGACGCTTTAATAATGATACCTTTTCATCAAAACCAAGCAAGAGAAGAAATCGAAAGAAAAAAAAAAAAATAAAGGAAGGAAAGCGAAATGAAAGGGAAAAATAATGGAGAAACGAAACAAATAGCAGGAAATAATCGCTTGGGATAGTCGCCCACACACAATGGTACGATGAACTGATAGAAAACAAAATATATATACATATATATTTATATATATGTATAAATATTCAACTATCTTCGCTTTCAAAAATACGTCACGATTGAAACATCGTCAAGGAAACAACGCAATGCCGTCGAGATGACCGCCTAGTCCATTTATAAAATAGGTCGGTCCTTCATAGTCTTCAACACGGGCCGACCCATTTCTCTTGCCTTTATTTATTCTGATTCTCTCTCTCTCTCTCTCTCTCTCTCTCTCTTCTCCTTTCTTTCTTTCTTTTTCCTATCAATTTAGTTATATGCATATATTCTACTGTTCTTTTCTCTTTGTTTAAAAGAAAAAAAGAATATTCTTTTCCGGTTGGCCGATATTCGACGATGCCCAAAATGTTTCACTTCCATACTTCGAAAAGCTTCGAACTTATATAAGGTGGTAAATTTTAGATTAATGTATCGACCTACCAATATGGAGATACTAGAATCTGTATGTATCCAATTTTTAAAGTCAAAGGTAATCGCGTAAAATTTCCATATTTTTGCCCATGCTTTTGACCTCTCTCTCTTTTTTTCCTCTCTTTTTCTGTTTTTTTTTTTTTTTTTTTTTTTTTTTTCAAGGATTAACTCCATTCCATAATATTCGAATGCTCTTGGATCTTCGACAAACCTTGGTAGTGTATTTATAAAAATTAATTAATATCTGCGTTATTTATGTAATATTACGTTATTTTCCAAGTGAGAACAAGCAATTACGATTCAAAGAGAACACCCTATATGTAAATACGTTATATCGATCCGTTCTAATCCAAGTACAACCTGTTGTGTTTTCGTGTAAAACTAATATTTTAAAATTGTAATTTTTATTGCATTCAAAATTGTATTGTTTCTCATTTGTAGAGTTTTCTGGCAATTACGAACAACAAATTTAAATATAAATGATAAAACGATAAATTTAAATATAAGAGATAAAGGGATAAAGGATCCTTAAAAGATCGGAACGCTGTTTGGATGTTGAATAAATAGAAATTAAAATTCTCAAGAGTGCAATTTAGTGTATGATAAAAAAAAAAAAGAAAAAATGCAGAAGATAAAAAAAGAACCAAGCAAAAAAAGGTGGTATAATTTCAATGTTTTCGATCAATAAACTTTAATGACATTATAGACGCAACATCCAGTCGCGTGTACTGATTGAAGGGAATGTATCCATGTTTCTATTTATTAGCGATACTTTATCTTTAATAGAGCGATTGATGGATCGAAAGCAGTTGCACCGTTTAATATATACCCATGCTTTGAAAGTGAAATATCCTGTCCAGTCTTATAATCGAATGTTCTAGAATAGGGAAACTAGTTGTCGAATGTAAACTAGTATAGTATGAAATCTTAAATTATTTTTAATATAAACAAGTTTAAGCATGAAATGTTTCGTTACGTAACATTACGAAATAAACGTTACGTTTATCGTACAAACCTTTCACAGTAAAAGTATTTATATATACATTCGTTGAAACACACTTGAAATAATATACCGATGTAACAGAAATTTATTGATAACAATGATAATAATTTAGAGAGTTTATAACAAGCTATTATTTATTAATATCGAAATATTAATAATAACGAAAAATTACGGATAAATTTAAATCAGTAAATCGTCGAGGTAAATATATGTAAGTTTACTTAACGCACGTGTTACATACAAATAGAATAAATTGCATTAGCTAATGTCACCATCCAATGAATATTGACACACTAAACCAATACTGTTACCTCCGTTAAGTAACTCATCGTACCAATATCTAATGAAGTCTATATTATCGTTGAAAGCATCACGCACATAAATCATTTGCGCTCGAGAAAATCTACTTTGACGATAATATTTGTCCGACCGGTATTTGATGCAATATGCAAATTTTGTATTGTTAACATGGCAACCTATGAAAGTTTGCATCCGTTGTAGTTATCTCCATAATATTTTTCGATATTATTATTCCGTTGTTCATCGCTTAGTGTTACATTATTTTTCGTAAAATGAAAAATCTTTTCGAGAGTAAATTCAAGTGGTATAGAATGATAATAAATTTTCTGTCGTGGTTGAAATTGATTTATTTTTCTTTCCTCCTTTTTCTTCTTTGTTTTTCTTAATGGATCTTCTATGTTGTTTTTCTTTTCAGACGAACAAAAACAATATTTTATACTAAAACGACACTTGACTTGCGAAGTTTCCGCGATATTTTTTTATCGTTATTTTACAGCACGAACGGTGATGATCTACTTAAATCTATACCTATATTATATCAGAAAAGTCGATCTTCGTAAAAAATCATTTCCGAGCAGGTCAGAACGAAGACAGGTCCACGTAATCATGCTTCATTTATTTTTCAATGACGTTAATAAAAATACCAATCTCACGATATAGTCATCTCTTAACGCCTACTAATCATATTATCATTTCATATTGCTGTACGTCATAACGAGCAATTTTCTTTGATCATCATGTAATATATCCAAGTTTGATTACTCTCTCTCTCTCCCTCTCTCTCTCTCTCCCTCTTTGGTTTTTTCCAACAATAAATTTTTTAACAACGACGCATTTCTTCAACCTACGACAAGATTTATAATAGCTACATACATATACGCTATACAATCTGTACGGTTACATTGTATTTGTTGATGTAAGAAAATACATCAACGAAAGTTCAGCGTTTATCATCTCAAATCGTTTCCATTGTTATAACGATAAAAGCCAAGGAATTTAGGACACAAAACGATATTTGAAAGAAGAAAGACAAAAGGAACAAGTAGAGGGAAAAGCAGGCATGAAAATTTACCAGAAGTTAACATCGATATTTCGACAAAAGGTTCAAATTTGTATACGCATTAAGAAGAAAAGAGAAAAGGCCTTTTTAATATATTCTCCGTGTATTGAAAAGAGATGAATTCGGAAATATTTGAAATTTCACGAGAGAAGGAAAAACCGGTAGTACATACACAGTTACATCTTGTATCGTGGAAGGCGACTGATTCTCTCTGGAGTAACATCGTTTTTTTCTAAATTAGATTTCTTCTTTTTAAAATATACAAGGACAACCGTAGAAGGACTGTTCGAGATAAAAAGAGAAAAGAAAACCAGAAAACCGACATTTGCCGTCGATCGTCAGTTTTCTACATCGCGGGATCTTGAACTGATTCTAAGAAGTTCAAGGTAGGTGCGTGACCCAGAAAGGAAAAGAGAGAGAAACAGAGGACTCAATAAAAAAAAAAGAAAAAACGGTTCGGTCGATCGACTCTATCTCTTTTTCTCTCTATCCCTCTCTTTTTCCTTCTTCTTTCTTTTCCTCCCGTAAAATTCAAAAATCGCTCATAGCTATAAATCTGCGAAATATTATTGTTTATTTTTCTTTTATTTTTCCTTCTCGAAAAAATAGACATCGGAAAAAAAATACTCAAGTACAACAATACTGGTGTACTCGTTAAATTAAACAACGTGGATGATAAGGAGTAATTAGAATAATTAAACTAGAGAACGGTAGGTTTACGTATCTCGTTATTACATTATAAGCACGGACAAGGATGTTTAGAACACTTTTGGGTGATGTTACGATGATTAGATTTTTTATAACATCCTTGATACAAAACCGAAACGAACGATATCTCGTTTCAGGTAAAATAAAAAAAAAAGAAAAAATACATTGATTTACATCCAGAATTTTTCATAAATAATCTAACAATTTTTCATTTGTTTCCAATTTCCAATCATTCAATAATTAACTTTATTGTTTCCTCGTATTGTTTTTTATATAACAAATACGTAGAACAGTCGATCACTAATTTTGTGAAAATATTGTTGAATGTAAAACATCATTCGAGTGTACGAGTAATTTTTTTTCCGAGAGATACCGAATTCGTCCGAATTTCTATCTCAGCGAACATATTACAACCTTCACGTATGTTTTCATGTGTGTTCCATCTTGTTTTCGTTTCCACCTTGTTTCCGTGGAAAAGTAATGCATCCTCGGTTGAGACCAAACGGTTTGCTAGTGTCATTTCCTTTCTGCAAAAATGGTCCTGGCTTCCCATATCAAAATGTATTTCCATCCTTTTTTCTCTAACCTAACCTACCGACTACATTTATTCTAGCGTCAGAAAAATATCTGCTGATTGTTTCAAAGCAAAAAGGAATAGGAAAGGATTAATCGCGTTAAACTTTCCACAAAGACGCAAATTATTTTATTTTATTATTCAAGATATCCTTTTGAACATATTGAATATTTAATTTGTCGAATTTCGTATTTTGCATGCCCAATACGTAAAAGATACAAAATCCAGGAAAAAGGGGAAGTGTAGATGCTTTATATGCTACAACAGCAGTAGAACAAATCCATTATGATCAGCCCGTAGCACGCGACTTTTGATTAATCCATCTCTTCCGTCGCAGTGAAAAATGTCCGTTATTGATCAGACGCAACACTCTGTTCTTATTTTAATCTATTCTTCTATGGTCGGTGTGCCCGGTTCGCATTTTCACATTTTTCCTCGTAACAATATATCGATGCTCTTCCTTTTTCATAGGTTTTATTTTGTTTATCACATAATTTATCAAACTTAAAAAAACTCGATTCCAACAAATTCACAAAATACTGATTTTCTCGAAACTATTTTGTCGGAAGTATTAACTTGATAATACTTTCATCAATTTAAAGAAGCTATTCGTATATATACAATAAGATATATATATATATATATATAAGATTTTCAAAAAGTGATAAGAATTTGATGATTCAGGGAAAGTTTAATGTCTTTGCATATAGAATTTCAAGTACGATTCCTGTTCATTCACTATGGAATATTACAGCATAGATTTCTCATCGTACCGACATTATATATGAAATCTGCAAGAACAGCTTTATAACGAGAAGAGAAATTACTCTTGTGACGGAGTACCGTCTGTCACAAACGACTACACATAATATTTCGCATGTGAATGAGATATGTAGCATTACCATTTCTATATATGCGTTCTATGTGACATACAAAACCATCAATTTTATATCATTCGACTACATACAAATTCGAATACTGGTCACTATACTGTTCAGATATAGTAACAAATAGTTTCGTTTAAAAATAAAGAATACATTGTTTATCAAATAGGGAGAACAATTTTTTCATGTTAAAAAATTTTTCTTCTTATTGGACGGACCGTAAAAGCTAAACACAGGTATCCAACCACTCGCATACAATATGCATACATCTCTCAAGTTATTTGTATACCTCGCTACACGAGCTGAATATTCTTTTATACGTATGTATGTTTGTAAAATATAGATACACGTGACTGCGTAGGTGGTATGCGATAGGACGATGCTAAATAAGATGCTTCATTCAATATATTACAATATTACTGATTTTCCTATCGCATTCACGTAGACACACGCAACTTTAAATGTTTCGTCATAGTCTGAAAATTCTATTGTATTCTATTTATGCGATGAAAAATATTGAAGATGAAGTATCGTAGAATTTTAAAAAGCATCTTCATGCCATAATTTATTGATTCATTAAACTTTCACATAAATTTATGACTGCGTTTTCATTGACAACAATTGGTGTCAAATAAAATTTTTGTTTTGTTCTTACCAACGTCGACACACACACACACATACACACACACATGTATATAAAACATAAAACAGAGTGATAGTAAAAGGAACGTTGCAAAAGAATCGACCTCATCTATCAACAGAGTTGAGTTTAGATGTTAAAACGGAAAAAAGAAAGAATTAGAAAAGAGAGATCTGAATATAAAAGTAAACAAAATTTTGTGACATTTTTCTTCGTCTACATATTCATAAAGGTATATTAAATTATTCCTTTCTGTCACTCAATTTCGTTTCAAACTTTCATTTTGATTAACTCCTTTTTTTTCATACGTATGTATATTAAATATTACAGTGTAGCGTTACATGCAAATATAAATCGATGAAAGAATAAATAGGAATATTGTTTCCATAATATTTTATTCCGTTATCACGCCAGAGTATGAAAGTATGAACGATCAGAAAAAGAAACATGAGAAAGAGAGAAAGAGAGAGAAAGAGAGAAAAAGAAAGAGAGAAAAAGAAAGAGAGAGAAAGAGAAACCAAAGTAACTGCAGATTCAATTTCCGCTCACAAAGAAATTGATTTTGTTTGACAGGGAGGTTCACCTGATGAACCTCGCTATATGTCGAGACTTCTATTGTTTACTTCGTATGACACAAAAACAACACGCGAGCTAAAAAATTAACTGTTCGGTAAAAAAAACAGGCTAGTTTATCGATCGACGCCAAGTTCTACGATGTTTTATTTTCTATTTGAAAATTAGGCTTTTATTTTAATTGATCATTTTAAGGATAACATTAATTAAAGTAATTTATTTCTATTTGATTTTCTGGCTATATGTTTATTAATGATATTATTAAAAATGCCAGTAACAGAAAATATCCAGTTCAGATATTAATATCATCTTTCTCTAAAGGAAAGAGAAAAGCATCAAGTCAGGTTGACAATAGATACGATATGAAGTAACAGGCACATATGTTAACTTTATCATTAGACAAAGGAGTAAAATGCAATTGTAATACGCGACTAAAAATAGGAAAAAGAGAACGTTGCAACAACTATGTAATGGACGTGTCGCAATGAAAAGCATACGATATTAATCCGCATATTCTTAACGATGAAAACTCTCGGTATTGTTTGTAATTAGGTACTTAGCCTAGGCGAGTCGAGGACGTTTACATGATGCATCGATTCGCCAGAAACGAGCAATCAACTATGCAGAATGATTAAGTGTCCGTGATAAACCATAATAGCTGATAAACGCGATATTATCTCGTTGAATTTATATAGTTACTTTGCTGACACGTGAAAACAAGGTCGAAAATAGAAAAGCTTCGTTAAAAAATTTGTTAAAAACTTAGTCTTCTTTTTTGTTTTTAACCGATGGATCATAAACACATGCGCGCGCATATATACGCGAGTAAAAATTTTTGTAGAATAGAATACTTAAATAACTCATGAATAAATCATACGCCAGAGAATCTCGAAATAATATAATAATATTATTTTGCATTATTAATTAGCGATACTTACTAAAAAATCTACTGGATCTTCCGGTCGTAATTTTGCAACTTCTATAAGACCCTTTGTCAATGTCGGAAATACGTATCGAACTAGATAATGTCTAAGTGGTTGACCCATAATACAAAGCTTTTCTTCTTCCTCCTCTTTCAATTTTTCTAATAACTCCGTCTGAAAGGTAATAAAATTATTATTAATAAATAATCAGTCAATGAAAAGGTCTTCCTTTCCTTTTAAATTACAATGATGAATTCTACCTGAGACAAAGTGAGATCGTTAAGATTAATTCGACCTCAAAAGTTATCGTCGCAGATGTTCTATCATTTCACGCGAGCAAACTTCTTAGTTTCAAAGTCGTGGGAAGTAGACGATAACGGTAAGAGGAGGGAAGAAATTTACATTGGCTAGTGTCAACGATCAATGCAAGCGAGCTACGAAGTTTACGAAAATTCTTTGCAAGAGATGATCCTTCGGGTTTCGAAGGATAACTCAACAAGGGAGTATCTCTTGGAGACAGATAAAAAAAAAAGAATTTGCAAGAAGCAGATTAGAATCGCAAAAACGGAGCTCTTCAAGTACATCTTTTCATAGCAATTTATTTACTCATCCATCCCTAAGAATAATTATCATAATTTTGAAATTTTACGTCGCGAGGGTAGACGACGTAATCCGTGAAGTTCACGTTCGCTTAAACGACGGGATTGAAAGGGATAAAACGGTCAACTACATCTTGAAATATAACGAACTCTTATCGATTAATTTTAATCCTTAGAAAAAGTAACTCGTCATAAAAATGATAGATTATTCGGTCTTAGTTGATAATAACTTCGATCAGCTTAGGGTAATGTTCAATTTAATTTTTTCATTCACACTTTTGAAGTCTCTATTCAAAATCATTTTCCTTCCTTCAGATTAATATTAAATGCTTCGTCATGAAATTCGAGAGGATTATTAGTGCCAGTGGATTTAATAACATTCTAGTATTATGCATTGGCACGAGTATTAAACCGATTTAATCGATTACCATAGATGAATAAATGATACTTGTTAGACTTCATTAACCATGGTAGAACGATAGCGATACAATGGAAAGGTTCACCGACCATTTCACTGTTACGTTCGATAAGCAAGGTGATAAATTAAATAAATCGATACACGTATGGTTTACCTATATATCTCCTGTAACTACGAGAGGAAAAACAATTAGAGAAGGTGATCAATATTGTTCGACTTTTAATCGATATGATATTGAACATGCAGTGAGAATCAATTGCATTATAATCGAATCTGACGTATACATTTTAACGTCGTTGATATCAGATTTGAAGAGAAATCTAAAAGATTTCAAGAAGAAAAATTTATGACAGGTTCTTCTCTTAAAAGAAGAAAAAAAAAAAAAGAAAAAAAAACTATTGATATCTGTCCCTCGTAAAAGAAATAAAAGAAATATCGATAAAAAGAAAACAAATTCTTTTTCCGTTCTGGTCTCCTAATCAAATAAACTCTTTATTCTTTTATAGGAGGAAACAACTTAATCTTACGAAAATCCGATTATATTGATACATACTAACCCACTCCATCATTTTTCTTTCACGTTCTCTCTTACGTTCTTGTAATTCTCGTTTCTCTCGTATTTTTGAAGCTGCCTCTTCAGCGCTCCTTTTGGCATCCATGCGTTTTTGAGCTTCTATCACTTCTGTTGGTGTTAAATCTTCGTAGAAAGAATTATTATACACAAAAACTATGAAAGGAATCATTTTCGTAATAATATTTTTCTCTTTCCTGCATTCCTGAACAAATTGTCTCTATTATAACGTCATTAAATGTTGAAATAAAATAAACGAAATATATAAATCTATTTAATGGCACGGGAGCGTAGAAAAAAATTTTTATAAATATTTTTGCGTAAAGTGCGCAACGGGATAATAAAATAAAAAAAAAACGATCAAAATGATATCGTGTTACAAAACATCGGAATGGTGTACATGACGTTTTTCTGATCTTTATAAGCTATCATCTCTATTACGTAACGTGCACAATGATTGAGAATTGAAGGACTCCATAGTCTCATCGTTTGAGTTAATAAAAAAAAAAAAAAAAATAGAAATAAAGAGAAATGAGTGAGACAGACTGGCAGAGTTAAAGAGAGAAAAAAAAAAGTTTGAATGAAAAAATTCTTTCTCTTCGTTTCTCTCACCGTAGTTTCTCGGTGCTCCGAGCTTCTTCAGACATTGATAAATTGTAGGGAACATATCAGGACAAATATCAGTTTCGATCGGAATAATCAACGGATGGATCTCTATTTCATCGAAGAATTGGAGAGGCGTATTATCATCGGTATTCCTTTCTCTATAATTTTATTATTATTATTATTATTATTATTATTATTATTGATATGGATAATATCTTCGATTATAAAACGAATAAATTACAAGAATTTGTTAATAGACATTATGAAAGTAAAATGAAAAAAGAAATGAAAATGTTCAAAGATTATTAAATAGATATCTTTGTTAGATACTCTAATCCTTATTAAAGCGGATAAATAGACGAAGAGTTCATAAAAATATTCTTTTAAATAACTACGTCGTTTTAACGGTAAATATCTTTTCAATATCAAAGCTATCTACGCATAGTATTATTTATTTCATGTTATTTTCAGAACGTAGAACATTTTATTAAATGTTTTCTTAAAATATAATCAATTTTTGAGCAATCAGGAATAGAGAAAAAAAATCTTTAACGAAATTAAAACATGTTCGTATACATTTTAGGAATTGAAAAATTAAATTTCTTATTTCGACGAAGGACTCAAAATTGGATGGATCGTTTCGTCAATCCGGTGCTAATCTAATCTTTTTTTTTCTGAGGGAAGAACAAACTCGAATAATCGATTTTACCTGTATTCTCTCAGTCGTCGTATCATATGTTTCTCCGTGTAATGAGTACCTTGGATTTCTTTTTCGGGTAGATCTATAATTCGTTCTATTAAAAAATTATCACTAGCTTCCAAAACGACAACAAGTTCCGGCATGATGGAAGCTTTTAAACTAATATCCTCGAATGTTTCCCTATCTTCCCTCTCCTCCTCTTCCTCTTCCTCTACTTCCACATCCCTCTCTTCCTCTTCCTCTATCATTTCTTCCCCATGTTCAAATAGCATTCTAGCCTGTTCGTACGTCTTTGGATATCCATCGAGAACGTATCCTTGATTCAAGCAATCCTTCGACCAAAGTCTCTTCAGAAACAACCTTCGATTCCGTTTTTGCTTATTTTTTTACAAGGACTTTAAAGAAGTCGAAAAAGAGAGAGAAAGAGAGAGAAAGAAAAACCAGAAAGAAAGATCTCTATTTCTCGTCGCAAAGTTAAATGTTACCATGTTTGTTCATTTTCACGCAAGTGCGTTACTTCGCGATAATCAATACCATGTATTTGAATAATTCTATAATAATTTATAGAAGCAACGCGCAAAATCGGAAATGAAACGAGTAACGAAGGAAATGATAGCTAACTTGTTCAAGATAACGTCATCGAGAAGTCCATCATTTCGAGCTAAATTATTTCGTATTTCGTCCAGCTGTTGCTGTAATTCTTCCAACGTGACACTCTCTTCCTCATTATCATCTTCCCTCTCAACATCCACCCCTCTCGGTCTGCCCCTTTCTTCTCCTTCATCCTCCTTTTCTATCGTAGCTGTTCTCTTTTCGATCTCTACGGACTCGTAAATGTAAAAATTATCTTTATAATACGTTCGATAAATAATTTTATGCATAGAAAAAAAAGAAATAAAAATTAATCGAATATATTAGAATATTGTTGTTAATATATTAGATTATATTAGACTTAATATATTAGAATATATTAGAAGATTGTTGTTAAATATCTACCAAGTTTTTAATGGTGTCATTGATCAAATTCTCCACGTTAATATAATGCAAGTGATAATGCTCGACAAGAAAGCGAGCCACTCGAGTTTTTCCAGAGGCTGGCGGTCCAAGGACGATTATTCTAATCGGTCGCAGCTCTCTCCACGCTTTATATTCTTTTATGATAGTTCTGATATTGTCTGTAAATGGCGTGTCGAAATGCCAGCGTATCCTCTCGAGAACGAAGACAGGATCGATATTTAAATTAACCGTCATCAAATCATAAATTCGTTGATTGATCCCCGGATATAGAAAAGACTCTTCCAGACCGACGCGCTTCACTTTTCCAGTGGTTAATTCCTTGCTGATTTCCTATATACAGTATTTCTTTAAATATATCATATAGAGATGTTTGTCTTGACCTGTTTATCACCATTGATATATATAAATGTATTAACTCGATCAAATAATTATCTCAGATATCTTTATACGTAAAAATCGTCGATTATTCTCTTTCTTTTCCTTGTTTTTTTTTTTTTTTTTTTTTTTTTCAACAAACGAGTCAACAGAATGATTAATTACTTTGACAATCGCACTCTGAGAAGCTATTCCTTGTTCAACAGCGACAATGTATCTTACAGTCGGCCAATTTCTTATAACGTTAGATACTATTCTGAAATATAGACGTATAGTTGAAAATAGAAGAAATTTGTATAATTATTAGATATCATCGAAACTTACGAAACTAAGTCGCGAATATGAAGAAGAGGAACCCTGTTTTCACCATTGCCTATAATTGGCAGAAAGGGCTCGTTCAGCCAAGCCATTTTAAAGAGGTAGTGAAGATCGTTTTGCTCTTCTCCATAAGTAACTCCACAACAAATCACCAAAGTTTTTAACTTTTGTTTCAACTTGATATTTTTCTTAACGATAACGACGTCTCTCTCGCATCGTAGGTGTTCCTTAAAATTCGGATGAGCTCGTCGCTTTCTATAATCCACTTCTGTTAACGGCAAATCCGGATCTTCTGGATCCAATGGCTTCGTAAAGGCCCATGTCATTATCGTTGAAATCAGGATAAAATATCGAGGTATCTTCGCTATCTCCTTCGTTCTACTCCTTTTACTTCTTTTATTCTCCTTGTTAGATATTTTCGTCGCCTTATCGTCATCAGAACTTTCTAATATTTCCTGGATGGCTTAAAAATGGATGGAGAAGAGAAGAGAGAAAGAAAGAATATTGTAAGATAGTTTTGAAGGGAGCGTAGTTCGAGTACGTGAGCGGAAGTTCGATTCTAACTGATTAATAGATAGGGACTCTTCTATATCGAAGTGGATAAATAGATTGAGCTGGTAGTTAATCCTTCTTTGCGAAGAAAACGAAAGAAACGATACAATGATACATTTTTTAATTATAAGAGTATCTGAAAATTTTCAAGATACCATTTTGTTAAAGGAAACTCTCAGCCATTACACTGTTCTTACTATAATCGTACGAGATACTATTCTCAAGGAAACTTTTAAATGAATTTCTATTTTATTTTCGATACGTTATCGTCGTCGTGAACGATTGATATTATCAACATTTCGTTTTCAATGGAAAAGTTTTCCACGTTTAAAGAAAAAAAAATGTTACGGAAAGTAATATTCAACAATGCTTTCCCCCGCGATATTACTTTCCATAGGTTTTATATAAGAATTCAATTTATCTTTTTGACTTTCCCTTGAATTCGTTTCGATGTATTCACCGACAGTTTTTCATGTCGTCGACTCGTTATCGAATATTGGTTTATTTTAAGAATAAAAAGTAAACGATACTCAATTCTTTTGTAAATTGCATTGTTGATTCTGAGAAAAAGTTTATACTTTTATTGAAATTCTGTTCGATTGCATTCAAAGATTGAAATTAGTTTTACTAGGAGACATTTTTAAAAGTGCAATGGGAATTGCATTTCTATGCATCTCACCAACAATATCTTTCTTTTTAAATCAGTCTACGCTTGTAATAATGCAATGATGTGTCTCAGGTGTATAATAAGACTTTTTTTAATTCTTTAAACTTTATTAAAAAGTACTTTTATTCTCCCCAAAGTTAATCAGGTTTTTTACTTCCCTTTAAAAAAATGAAAAAAAAATTCTCACTTCCTTGCCAAGAAGAAGTAAGCTAGTTCTTTTTATAGAGATCTTGCTTAATTCCTCAGTTTTAGGTACGACCGTTGGGAAATTCTTGTTTAAGAAACATAATAAATGTGCGAACCTTGTAATACCCAAGAAGCTTCCTCGACCTGACTTCGATCTTGTGTAATGTCGTAAATGATAACTCCGCATTTCATTAACTCTGACAATAGATCCTTACGATCGTCTGTATCTCTGATGATTCTCGTTACTTCTTCGGGATAAGGATACTAGAAATAATGTAAATAAATATCAGACATAGGATTTAAATTGGCACAAAAATATTCGTATATAACAAAAGCTCAGATGCTATTGAAAAATAATGACGAACGATTTAAATCATTTCTTATCTCATGTTAAAGCTCGACAAATGTTTTCCGTTCTTATTTCAATCAAACTAGTATTTTATTGGATCATGTTACATTTCTTTTTCCTTTTTGAAGAAAACATTCGTTTTTCCACATCAGATTTATCGAATCGCGATTTTATTTTATCTTGTTGAAAAACAAGAATATAAAAACGATATATATAAATATATTTCTTCAGAAGGATTAGAAATAATCGGACTAAACTTCACAGTACGATTATATTAAAAATCTGTGAATTAAGCAAAAAAAAGAAAAAGATAATAAGTCTCGTTAAGGACGATCGATAAAAGTATCTTGGGAACAGAATACTCGAGATATACTTTTTTATTCTTGCAATTATCTTCAAATTTTCAGGAACTACGTTACGTTATTAAAACTCTTCTCAAAGAGATGTAGGTAACGTAAAGGAAAAAAGAAAAGAGGAATATTTCTAACAATTTCATCGAAACTTTTTCGCGAGATTATTTTCTTATTTTCTTTTAAATAAAAAAATTAAAAAAAATCCAAACAATTATCAATATCGAATATCGCGTAAATTTCAAAAGTATCTTCAATTTTCATCAATTTTCATCAAAAAAATTTCAAACAAATTATATTTTCGATGGAGTACTTTTCTCTTCTTCTTCTCTCTCTTTTTTTTTTTTTATTTCACATGGTACAACATGCCAGACGATGTTAAGGTGTTGATCAAACTAAAAGGAGATCGAAGGGTTCTCATACCACATACTCCAGAAGCGTACCAATCACTTCGTACTTTCTCGGAGGTTCCTGTTCGGACTCTGTGACCCTTTTTTCTCTTTCCTCGTTGCTCACGTGTGCCTCGCCCATGGCCTCGCCCTCTCTTACTTCGTCCTCCTCCTCAACCTCTTCCTCATCTTCTAGCTCATCCTCCGTGGTGTCTACCGCTCCTCCAGCCATTTGCGGATTAACGTAGTACAACTCTGACAATGCCTAAAAATTTAACCTACACTGTCCTCCCTTTTTCGCACGGAATACATTTTCGGACTTTACGAGCGTGACCCTTGATAACAAAAAATAAATCTATTCTGGATTTTCTTAAGTCTGAGAAAATTCTAGAGAGAGAGAGAGACAGGAAGAGAGAGAGAGAGAGAGAGAGAGAGAGAGAGAGAGAGAGAGAGAGAGAGAAATAATAACATTTCTTACATTTTTCGAAAAAATTTTTTTAATTACTTTTTAACAACGATAGTCGGCATTTTTAAAGATAGAACTTCGAAAATTCCAAAGATACGCCTGAACAAATATATCGTTCAAATCGTATCTAAATTTCCATATCTGACTTAGACACATTACTTGTTGATATAAATTCCATATAAATGTAACAAATAAATCCGATCCTAGACGAACAAATTTAATTATATACTATCATAATTACAAAGGAAAATTCGAGTTCTATTAATAATTGTATTAATAATACACTCGGATGCATTGCAATGATATAATGAATCCTTTGAAATAATAGACAGAAAGCGAGAAAGAGAAAGAGAAAGAGAAAGAGAAAGAGAAAGAGAAAGAGAAAGAGAAAGAGAGAGAGAGAGAGAGAGAGAAATAGAGAGAGTAGAGGAGTGGTCGAGTAAGATCCATTGTTCATCGTAATTAAAAGTATGTTAAGAGAAGAAAGCAAAGGGAAGTTTTCATATTCAAGAAATACAATTCTGGGAGAAAGCATTTAACCAACGAAAAGTTCTCTACGTCCTCTTAGAGTCCTCTTACACTATACATTATCAAGTCTTTGAAAGCTTTTGAAGCAATTTCGGGATTCCTATTCAAGACTCTAGACGATATATCTCGTTAGTGCAAAGCGAGAAAACGATACGGTATATCATGAAACAAGTTGCTTTTGTGAATTCCTCTACGCATGAGCATTTCTGTATATGTAGGTATATATTCTCATAAACCAAGGAACTCGCAATCAGCTACGTTGCTTTGCGTTTGGGTTTCTCTCTGTTCTTTGGAAAGAGAAAAATAATTAGCATCGTTTGTCAGTGTCAAATGTCACGAACGACTGTCGCCAGTTGTGGTAAGACAAAAAGCAAGGAAGAAACACCGACCAGCCAGTGTTTAAAATAATGGTTTTATGAGGAGAAGTCGACCAATTAAAACTACGTAGAGAATACTTTTGAAAAGAAGAGACAATCGGTTTGATAAGACAGAGATGAGACAGATTTTTTTAAAAAAGATTTTTCTACGGAATATAACGAAAGGATTTAATGGATCCGATAATTTATATCTACGTATTTTCAAATAATTATACGAAAAAACAGAATTTTCGATATTTGTAAATAAATGATTCTTTCGTTAAAAAAGTAGATTATTTTATTTTTTATTCTTCGAATTTCATTAGAACGAGATTTTATGCATATAAAAAAGAATCTATGTCTTTTTAATTTTAAGCTAACGATACATCTATCAACAATTGATATGAAGTTTAAATGTTTTACTGTCTTATTAATGATTAATATATCGGAAATTCAATCTTGAACTTGAAGCCGCGAGCAATATTATGTAATATCTAAACGTAACGTAAACTCGTATATACATAGATCGAATGCTTCCTTGGATCGAGTTAATTTAACTTATGTTAAATAATGTTATATTATATCTCTCTAGTAATAAATTTCAGTATATATGTACAGAAGGAGATTTGAATATTAAGATATCTCTTGATTCGATATGATATCAGACTTACGGAAGTTAATTTCTTGCCATGATAAGTGTCAACATGATTGATAAAGATCCGCCAAGGAAAAAAATCTTGATCTTCTTGGCCATTTAGAATGTTATCGTTTATCTTTGCGTCGTCCGTCATATTTAACGATATTTTCTTTTTTCCTCGCTTTTTTATTGCATCTAAATTTTTTTTTCCTAACCGCGTCACTATAAAGAGAAAACCGAGTAGTTTAAATCCCTTCCGATGCACTACTTCAGTTCGGAGTTGCTTCGAGTTACAAAAACTCGAGGGAAAAAAAAAACGAAACGAACATAGCCTTGCCACATCGCGTTACCATGGCGTTGTACATCGTGAGGAAAAACGTAAACGATTTTAATGAAAATGTTGAATACTAATAAAAAGCTTCATGCCAATATAATATATCATATTGTCGGAAAGCTGTCAGAGAAAGATAAAAAAATCAATTCGTATTTCAATCGTTGAAATAACTCTACAAAAATGTAACCTTCGATCGATGATGTTCTGTTGGCCTTCGCAAAATATCCTCCTCGTAATCTATTATCTAAAAAATTATCAAGATGCTTTTATAAACAAAAACAAAAATCATTTATCAGGATCAAAGAAAGATAGCATAAACTTCACAAACTCAATTTACATATCTCTCCTTCTTTTTTGGTAAATTTTATTAAGGCAGGCTTTTCGACCTTATAATTGCACATGCATGTAATAGATATTCATTATATAACTAAAATCGAGAGAGAGAGAGAGAGAGAGAGAGAGAGAGAGAGAGAGAGAGGCAAGAAGAGAAAGGGGAAGAAAGTGAGACAATTGATGGCTCTTGTTGCATGCAATATTAGACCGTAAACTTTAGAGCTTGTAATTTCATAGAAGGAAGGGATACATAGGGGTAGACAGGTACAGAGGAGTTAGAGAAGGAAGAGTGAAATTGAAGTAACTTCGATTGAATCGGATACATACAGAATTCTGAGCTGCTATATCCTTTGTTGAATCGTAAAGCTATCGCGTTTCTCTCTCTATATGACTCAGTAGAGAAATTCATGATTACTAATTGTGAGAAATGGATTTTTGCAATGGAATGCATGTCTCTCTCTCTCTTTTTCTCTCTTGTTAATCATCACTCGAACATTAAAACAGAGTGAAAAAGAAAGAAAGAGAGAGAGAGAGACATAAAATAAATAAAAAAGAGAAAAAGAATAGGATTGAGAGAATCATAGGGTCAGGGTCGCGGCTACTTTACAATGTGACGCAAACAGTACTCCTCATTCTATCTCTGTCTGCATCTATTTCACCAGCGCAACAGCTATACGCGCATGGAATCGATTTTGGCTTACGACTATTGGCGCTCGACTTTCGGTGGACGCGCGACGTTGAACCTCAGTGAAGGACGGCAGATTCATGCGAAAGATGTATGCATACTTGTTTATATGCATGGCTCTAAAACGCATCATGATCCTAGCAATCTATCATAACGCGAATCTGATGCATATGCTCTATGGTTATAGCGATACCATTACCCGTTCTCTCGTTGATCATTATCTTTTTGTCTTCCTGTCTCTCGAGAAAGTCACTAGAGGGAATAGAAATAAGCTAATTATAGAAAAATTGTCAATTAGGAAAGATATAGTGCTTGTCTATTGAAAGAAGAAAATTTATTTATTGACCGTCAATTCTCTATACTTCGTAATATCATTATTAATTAATGCTCGTGAGAAAACTTTTAACGTGTCGTGCTGTAAACGTTTGGAAAGTGTAAGAAATAAAACAAAGATAGATACAGTTTAAAAAGAAACTTTTATTGTGTTTCAAATAATAAAGTAGAGTGGCTAATTCTTAACATGTATTTTACGAATATTGATAATCGAATCGAATGAATGACACGTCGGTGGCGATTAATTTGAAAGATTAACTGTACCAACAAAAGCTCCCTTTTTAAAGTGGATGACACGAAGCTTTTTCTACTTGTATTTCAAGTATTCCCAAAGGTTACTTTTCTTTTCTTCCTTTAATTTTCTCAATTTTACTTTCTTTCAGGACTTCAACCACTCCGATGTAATTAACTGACACCTTTTTTCATGCTCACCACTTCGAATTAGCGAACAATCGACCCTTTGAAACCTTCTCTCGGTTTCGTTTATATACGAATTTGTGGGACTCACGTTACGCGAGAACATTGAATGCGCAGGAAAGGATGGAATTAAATTACGCTCGCCGTAAATGGAATAGTCTGTGTACATACGTTAATATGTGTCAAGCTTTTCGCCGAATTATTTAGCAAGCCATCTCGCTTACGGTGTTAGATATGCTTTTAGGTCGAATACAACTTTGATCCTTCTCTTGAGTCATTCTTCGTGAATTTTTCTTTATTAAAAACATTTTGAATTAATGAGGAAAAATTGACAGACCTATTTGGATCTTATAACGATGTAAAATATCGATATAACTTTTTAATATACTGCTACAATGAAATCGTAATAAATTTTTCTAATATCTTATATCTTGAAGTTCTGATTCTCTTAAAAATATTGAAAGAGAGAAAATTCTTAAAAAAAAAAATGAAGAACGTAAACCTATTAATATTACGTCACTGTCTCACTGATCTCTGAGATTCTTCGTAACTCAAGAAAAATTGTTAAAATTCCATGTTTTCCATACGAGTATTGATCGATCATGTCACGCAATTCAAGTTTGTGCTTTCATTGTTCGCAAGAGAAAAATAATCTATCCGCGAGTAAGGCAAAAAGATCTGTCAAGAGCGAATCAATACTCCACCGTTTTGACAGATTGATTACGAAACACCTGGAGATGCGAAAGTAATTATTCATTAATTAAATAATATTCTAGAATAAATCTAATTATATATAAATTATATATTTCTGTAACATACCGATTGATATCTTTCGAAAGAGAAAGTCGACTTACGAATTCAATTCATCGATTTGTTTTTACTTCGTTAAGGTTAACCATCACTCACGTTGATTCTTTTTATAGTTTTAATATTTTAAAGATTTCAATTCTCGATAAATAAAATGTTCCTTTAACTATCATTTATCAGTAAAGAAAATATAGAATTGATAAGTTAAAATCGAAATCGATAATAATCAAGTCGGTATAAAATAAAAAATCAATGAAAATTAAATCAATGAAAAAACAGAAGCAATGCACCTGGTATTCAACAACCACCTGATTCGCTTGCAAAAACTCTGACGACAAGCGTGAGCAAGGTCGACATCGTGGAAGAGTTGAACATTCCAGGTGATAACGAGCTGATCGAAGCCGCAGAATATTTGATAAGAGCTGAGGAGGATGCAAGATTTGCTGAAAAATTAGCCGCAGTAGAAGCTGCAGTTGCTGTAGTACCACCGGAAATGGCTGAGGAAGCTGCACTCGCAGCTAGTAAGAATTATCAGACCGAAAAGATTAGCATGATCAAGGAAAAAATACCAGGTGAAACAGTGATAGAAGTACTCGGTTATGTTGGACTTACTAAACCAAAGGAAGAAGATTCGCTTCGTATCTGTTAATGAATCAAATTATCGATTGAATTTCGATTATCTTTTGTTTTTATTAATTTTTTGTTTTCCTTCTTTTAAATAATACACATCGTTTTAATTAATTTCTCTATCTTTACATTGTATAATTACTTTCGTTCGATATTCGTTAATAAAGATAAACACACGTATATAACTGCACGATAATTATTTTGAGGAAGCATTTCTATACTTAATTAAATATTCCAAGATTTGTTTGACAATCGCTGAATAATTTATCTTTCACGTTTTTCATCGTTTCACATCCACTATCATAGACCATACAACAGTATAAAAAATAAATGAAAGCTTGATCTTAGTCACAATGGTGTCTAAACTGTTATTAAAGTTTCTTAATTAAATTCATCATTTTGTTATAGATCCTTTGCTTGGCAAAAGTCTTCCTCTGATATCTCCCCTTTTTCTCTTTCTTCTCAGAATAGACTAGACAGCATGAAAAAAGAATGATACGCTTTATCGCGTAATCCTTATTTTTTATTTATGAAGATTAACGAATGATTAATGCTTCGGAAAAGTAAGCGGAAAATTTGTTCAGACGAGCCTCTCGCTCGGAATAAATGAGAGAAAGCTTTCGTAATTTCAGCAAAAAAGCTAACAACACTCGAAAGACTAGATACTTATATTTTATCCAGTAAAAAAGAACAAGAGGCTTGGTTTTTCTTTCAAAGCTCATGGCCGACGAGCTAAGGATGCACTATCGTCCCTTTCTCTTTCACGTAGGACGAGGAAGTACAATAATGCCCACTGCATATTTTCTGCATTCTTTTTTCCTCTTCCCCTTTCTCCTTCTCATTCTCTCTCCTCCTCCTCCTCCTGTTATACGAAATAGCTAAGAACGATAGACAAGATTTTTTATCGTTGAAAACTGGTACAAGTCAACGATTTATTTCTCGTATTATTACGTTGCTTGTGCAATACACGCGAAATACCTTTCACTATTCTTCAATACGCTCGACGAAAGAATTTTCTCAAGAATTTGCCACTTTAAAACTTATATTAGATCGCGAAACTACTCCGATCTTACTTTCTTTCGAAAAATAACTACGTTACGCGCTTAAACATTTCTCTTGATATGGTTGTATATTTTATAATAAAGAAATAAACTAATTTAAGACGGTTAATTTGTTTTCTCGAATTTAAATAATATTTGTAATAATTATTTAATTGAACAATTAAATTCGATAGGGTTTTGCTCATTTTATGACAGCGCGAGTGGTATTATCACTATAATAGAAAGTATCTATACGATGCGTACCTGTTACATGAGTAGCAGGTTGCGTAAGTAAGCGAACGTTCTATCCCGTGGACTACTATGATGGGAGTCGAAGTAAGAGTTTAAACCCACGAGTTTTCCAAGTATCGACCCAACGTCTGGCGATTTTCTCACGTCAAGATATCTTCTATAATAGCTTACTCTTCGATAGTTTTCCGTCTTTTCTCATTAATATATCCATAATATTAAGTACACTTCTTCGTTAATTCAAATTAGCGCGCTTTATTAATTACTCCAAATAAAATGGATTTCAAGAATTATTCATTAAAAGTTTTGTCGTATAAACTGTAAACGTATATAGACTGAGTTTTTAAATTGAGAAATTTAAATATTCCGAGAACAACAAATTTCTGAAAAAAAATTTTACATAAATATAAATTTGAAGAGCATGGATATGCGTGTATGTGTGCGTGTGTGTATCAAGAACTTTAAAAATATGTATTATCACTGTATACGATTCATACGAGTTGATGAAAGTCCATTCATGAATTCTGCGATTAACTATAAACCGTCCGTTTATTTCCATGATATTTGATTATTAGCTTCAATCAAACTAATTACATTCATTAATTATAACCAATGTATCTACTCAATTATACTTTAATCGTACATAACTAAATTAACGATTGAAATGTATAATTCTATAAATTTGATGAGCTGATTTTTTTAAATATTCATTGAATTAATTCAAAAATTTGAATGCATTTATGGATTTTAAGGAATCTAGTCTATCTCTTCCGTCTAAAAAATGTTATTATATCGTTCTTTATCGTTCAATCGTTCATAGATGTTATTTAATCATTGCCATGAAAAATTATTTCATTTTTCGCAGAAGAGTGGAGCGACAGCTTTCCATACCAGCTGCTAATAGGAACTGGAGTTGCCTTGATGGCTCTGGTACTTTTAGCTGCAATTAGCTTTCAATGCTCCTCTACTTGGCGATGGTTGATGAGTGTCGCTCGCCACGAAAACGACGAAGATGCGAATGGTGATTTGTCTCAGCAAAATGCCATTCGCATAAGTCACTCCTTGCCGGATTTACAATCGGAACCGATTACCCATGAATATGTTCAAGAACAAAAGGACAGTAAGAAGGTATCGAAAATTTACGAAACGTATGATTGAAAATATCGGATTATGATTATAAAAAAAATTTGTTTATCTTTCACTTTACTCGTAAAACGAAGAATCAAAACTTGCTATTCCAATGTCTTCAATCAATACTATGATATAAAAATTGCAGGAATATTATTTAAAATATTTCTTATGCATACATAGGTGTTGCGTCAAACTACTTTGCCGATTGTTCCGATGCGCCATCAAAGTTTTCAACGGCAATTGTCTCACCGTCTCGATTTGCCTAGTATCAAATTCAGTATTTGCAGTCTGGAAAATCGTAGCGATTCTAGTCTTGGTCTTATCAAGGTAAGTTCGTGTTACCGATAACTTGAAAATGCTAAACTATAAAGGGAACCACGAGTACGGTTGAAGTAATACAAATGCATTCTACGACTTCGTCATGTTGTTAGAACGTGTACTATACTTACATTACGTGTTTTCCAATAATTATTTCTCCTGATAAAAATAAATGGAATCAATCGATCCGTTTTAACAAATATCCATTACGTAAGAAATTTATATCACCAATGAAGCTTCACTCTCACGAGTTTTCTCATAAACGAGAAATGTAACAGGAAATATTTTACAAAGTAGTATTGGTAAAGTTTTGTTTCGAATGACGTCATCATTGATGTTATAGCCGGAACTCTACAAAAAGGATCTCGTAAGACAGGAAAGCACGGAGAGTTCTAGCACTACAGAAATGGAATACGCCGGAAAGCTACACTTCGCTCTTCGTTACGACAAGGAGATCGACGGTCTCGTCGTTAAGGTAAGTTCTACGGTTTCACGGGTAACCTTACAGACGTTAGTCATAGAGCTTTTCGAGAATTTCATTTTCGTTTTAAAATAAGCCATATTAAATACGAGCCCCGTAAATGTATAAATCATAAAACATTTATCTTAAGCTTTTCTCTTTTATTTCTCGAAATAAATAAGGATCGAAATATTACGAGATATTGCGAAATAATAATCGAGGACAATACTTTTATAAGATATGATAATTAATAAACGTAACCATACTTTCGAAATAAAAATGAACGACGTATCGGTGTAATAAAATTTTTAAACAATTTGAAAGCTCGATGAGAAATATGTAAATGAGATTCATGCGTGAAGGCGGTGACCGACGTTCCCTCTTCGGTTTCATTCTTAACTCGTTAGAAAATTGTGTCACCGTTCATTCATGATGTGACACGCACGCGAACCTCCAAGGAGAATTAATGCTGTGCTCCACGTGGTTCGATTTGTTGCAATAGAGAAGAAAAAAAAATTCCTGTAAAGGACGCGACAATGCGTGAAAGGAGGACACGAGAGCTATCCCAGAACTTTGTTCGAATCGAGCTCTTCGTTTACTAGTTAGAATCGTAGAAAATGTTCAAACGTTATTCCACCATCCCTCGTCTCGCTTGATTACGTTTAGCATTCGAGACTGATTACAAATGTAATTAGTTTCTTCCGTATTGTTTGCTTCAAATCTAACTTCTACCTTCAGATATCTCGAAAATCTCGATCCTACAAGTTTGCTCGAACTACGATCTTTATTAATCGAATTAATCTCGACAAATTAGAATAATTTAACATTGAAATTAAAACAAAGTCTTATTTAGGTGTTACTACAAATTAGTTTCGAAAAAATATTAACAAAAACAAGATAAAATTTTGCCGACGAGATTATCACTATGAATGACTAAGTAGGCTAAGTTTAATTAACCGTCGATCATTAAATAGCGATGGATACACGCGAGTAAACCTGGTAAAGCTAATGAGCTAACTAAATGCGATTTATTTACGTTAAATTACGCGCGTCCTTTTAAAATGGTCTTCATTATCGAGTACATTGAGTAACGCACATGTTCGTTAGAAATTATTGGCCATGGCGAGAGAAACAAAGATATAGAGATAACGAGAGAAAGATAGGTATATTCCCGTTACGGTCACATTCGATCTTTCACAAATAGTCGAGGCACGTGGCATGTTGAAATCGAGAAACATAAGCGTGTATTACGCTATACCACCTACACCTTTTGACATATTTCTTCGACTTCATTCATAAAATAACGCGTAGGAGAAACGAAGGTGAAGCCAGAGGCCAATCTTACGCTCTCTCTTTTTATCTTTCGAATGACTGGGAAGTTAATTATCAGTTTTTATAAAAGTTACAATTATTAAAAAGTTTTTATTTTATCATACCATAATTTGTTCCAAGTTTAAAGTACAACTTTTTTACGAAAGATAATATGCATGATATGGAAAGGAAAGAGAAAAAAATTTGTCAATTTTATCAGTAGAAAATCCTGAAAATTAAAAATAACTGTATTTTGCAAGTGATAGGATGGAGAAATTTAAAAAGTCTTTTATCTCGAATACATAGCGATTTTTTTAATATAAATGTAGTAGAGTCATTAAATCCGGATATAACCATGATATGTCTGTGAAAAGAAAATTATGAAAAATTTTTATGTAACGAGAAAAGTATGGAACTCAATTAGCCTCGGATTCGCCCATTTCCTTGTATCTTAAAATGAAAACAAGTATTCACCCCACACAGATGAAAGTCGAAACGTCAATGCGGTTGGTTCAAACAAGGAGTTAGATTAATTATCAAGTTGATTTTTAAATTAGGTCTTAGAGGCTCGAGAATTGCCGGTGAAAGACGTAACAGGTAGCAGCGATCCTTATATAAAAGTATATCTCTTACCTGATCGAAAGAAAAAGTATCAAACGAAGGTACATAGAAAGAACTTGAACCCGATCTTCAACGAAACATTTATTTTCAGGTAAGTTTAAACGTAAGTAGTGGTTTTTAATCGAGCTATCTCTAGCTTTCCCGATAAACTGATCTATGAAATTCTAATAATATCATTTTATTTATTACCTTATTTATATACCCTTTATCGATAAAATCAATATTCTCATTCCACATTGGCAACATTCTATTATTGCGCTATATAGATCTGTTATTCTTACATATCGATCATTTTTACAATAAACTTAGATAGAAAAATAATATTCTGTTTTTCTTTCCTTTTTTTTTTTTTAACATCATTTTATTTCTTTAGCGTTCCTTACGAGGAATTGAAGGAACGCTATTTACAATTTTCCGTCTACGACTTCGACCGTTTCTCTCGACATGATCTCATTGGCCAAGTAGTACTTAAAGGATTGTTGGACTGCACCGACCTCGAGCAAGAAATCGAGTATACGATGGATATCCTCTCTGCACCTCAGGTAATTTAAATCGCTCGTTTTAATCATCGATGGAAAAGAGATGTAAAGTTCAAACTGATGAAATTTTGATGCTTTTAGGAAAAAGTGGACTTAGGTGAATTGATGTTGTCTCTCTGTTATCTTCCAACCGCTGGACGTCTGACTCTGACAGTGATCAAGGCTAGGAACCTCAAAGCCATGGATATAACTGGATCGTCCGGTAAAAAGAAAAAATAAGAAAAAAACAAAAAGCTCGACAGTCTAAAATATTCTTAAAACGAAGTTAGAAAGTTGATGAAATATCAATGATGATGTAGTGCAACCATTATCGGTTGACTTCGTATTAGTATTTGAATATCAAATTAGACGGCGATAAAGCAGCCACTAATTAATTTTATTAGAACGTTAATTAAAGCAATATGATTAAACGTTTCGAATATCAGAGAATATAGTATAGTAAGAAGAAACACGCTAGCGTTTAATCATGTTTATCGTTTCGAAAATATCTCTCGATTTATGCGAAGAACCCGATCGTGGTTCGTACTCACGAGCACACGTAAGTACTTACTTACTTATTTACTTACTTACTTACTTACTCGTTTAATCGTATCTTCGAGCGATCGTTCTATTCTTCATCTCTTTTCTTTACTTACGATCTTAACTATCCTCTTTGTCCTTTAGATCCCTACGTGAAGGTGTATCTTCTCTGTCGTGGTAAACGGATAAAGAAAAAGAAGACGACCGTGAAGAAGAACACGCTCTTTCCCGTGTATAACGAGGCGCTCGTTTTCGATGTGCCCGCAGAGAATATAGAAGAAGTCAGCCTCATAGTGAAAGTTATCGATTACGATAGGTACGCGTGGTCTTCTTCTTGCGCTATTACATGTATTCTGTGTCTCCAAAAAAAAAAGAAAAAAGAGAGAGAAAAAAGAGAAAGAAAAAGTCACAGTTCAAAGAATATTTTCTATTTATTCTTTGTCACCACACATAGGATTGGTTCAAACGAGTTAATGGGCTGCACGGCAATCGGTTCGAGCTTTATCGGGATTGGTCGAGATCATTGGTTAGAAATGTTGGATAACCCGAGGAAACCAGTGGCTCAATGGTATCCTCTTCTTGAAACCGTAGCAGGTCATATCCCTTCGGTTGCTTCCGAGCCACTTCCAGTAAGTTTGAGCTGCTTAAACAGTAGGTGAGTAGACCAAATATCAATTTCTTTTAATATTTTTCATTTTAATTTTCCTTCAATATCGTCTTCGATTTTAATTTCGTTCATTATTTTGTTAGATGAAGACAAAAGTTTGGAAGAAAAATATGCGGATGCTCGCAGAATTCCTCGAACGTCGACTTGGACAACGTCCCTCTCTGTCGTCATTTAATGCATATCGCTTGACTGAATTAAGTACAACCTCTATTTCAAACAAGGGCTCGGAAGTCAAAACTCTGTGCTTTGAAAATCTTTACTTGCGACAGATCTGGATTAGTAAACGAGTACTCGCTAAGGACAGTCTGTGAACAAAAAAAAAGGTAAAAAAGAAAAAGAAACAAAAAAGAAAAAAAAAGAGAAAAAAGAAAAGTAAAAAAGAAGAGGGAATTTATGACCGTTTGCTGAGGCTTATGTAATTTAGTCGAGATTTTCGGCAATGAGAAAGATGACCAATAAGAAAACGGAGATAAATAGATAGGTACGTAGATTAGAGAACAAAGAAAGAAAAAAAGAAAGGAAGAAAGAAAGAAAGAAAGACAGAAAGAAAAAGAGAGAGAGAGAAAGAAAGAGAGAATGTGTGTGTGTGTTTTTGACGATACTAAAAATCTTACGATACCTATTAAAACTAATCACGGGCTGGACCCGTGATATTTTATCAAACGCACACTTTGATTTTAACGTATCATGACGGTCATGACGTTCATTCGAAATTGTTAGAGATAAAACTTGCAAAATTAGATGGATAGGTAAGTTTTTATAAAAAAAAAAGAAAGAAAGTCGAGAAAAAGGGGCGTACGTGGGCATACATGTGGTTACGTACACATTTATACGTGTACGTCATACCTCATATGCGAGAATTTCAAAATGACGCCTCTTCGTTCTCGCGAAAGCTGGCTGCATCATAATGCATTATGACAAAGTACACAGGGCCTTATCCTCAGGTTAGACGAAAGAACAAAGACAGCGAAATGGTAGTATAAGAGACAAATCATTTTAAAAAAGTAAAAAAAAAAGAAGAACGAATAAAACCGGTTTGATAAATTTGGTACGTTGTAACTACGTAAAGAAAGCATACGTTAGAGAAAAGAAAAATTAATGAGAGAAATAGGGGGATACAGTTATGTAGAGTTTGAATGCATGTAATGATAGAAATTATTGACAGGCAGGTGTCGGCACATAGCAAAAAATTTTCATTAGAAAACTCCTTGGATATTTTCCGATATTTCCTTATTAAAAGTAATTAAACACTTCGGATATTATTAAACGAAAAAAGATAAATGAAGAAGAATCGGAGTAGAATTGAATAAAAAGATTAGAGCGTAACCTAGTGTCATTAAAGAGGCTAATTCTCGAGTAATAAATCATCCGTGTCCCAGCTTCTCTTTTCTGTTATTTCTCCTTCGAATATACCTTACAATTTTTCAAAGCAATTAGGAAACAAACAGTTGAGATCTGACGATCGTCATATAAAAGTCGTAAGAAATGAATAAAAAAAGAAAAAGAAGAAGAAAAAAAAGAGATACGATATGATACTTATGCACACGCTTTTTTTCTGTATACTTGCTTCTCGAATTTTCGAGAGGTCGAATAGTTTTACACCTGCCTGATAAAATGCCAGCACTTTGCGTAAATATTCTTGCAAGACGAACTATATCTAACAATACATGTATAATGTGCTATAAATACTTATATTTGTATGTCCGTGCAAAAATATATATGTATATCGGTAGACACATACCATCACATCACAGATACTCGAAAAGAAAGAAGAAGAAAGAAAATATTCTTTGATTCTTACGACAATAAAACGAGCGACTAGGTAGGAACCAAAAATTAAAAAAAAAAATAAATAAAAAGATAAAAATAAAAAAAAAAGATAAAAAGCAGAGTTTTGCAAGCAACAGTATCGATTAATTCGTTAATATTATTTTCTTAGAACTTTTACGTGCGAATTTTCGTAATTTCAGAATGTGGAAACTACCACTTTCCCTATTTGAACCGTTTACTATTTCACGTAAGTTGCACCAATCTCTGTAATAATGTTCTTTCAACGGGATACGTGTCTAGGTATTATACGTGAACAAATTCGCAGAAACATAAGCATGATCGTAACCTGGATGAATCACATAAATTTCTACGAACGAATATTTCAAAAATAATATTAGATATTAATGTATAAATTTTCTTTTTTCTCTTTTTTATTTTCGATAATTTATTAAGTATCATTACTGAAAGTTTATTGTGTATGATTATTTTTTTTAAATATTCGTTCGTAATATTTTAACTGTTTCATCCTATATATGCATATATAATATAAAACATATAACAAAATAATGGAGCTTGACAAGAGCCCTAATTGTGATAAATAATAAATGCGAACGCATATCATGAGTTTCGCAAATTAACAAACATTGATGCATGTAATTGTGATCAAGCGAGAAAGAGAGAAAGAAAGAGAGAGAGAGAGAGAGAGAGAGAGAGAGAGAGAGAGAATGAGAAAAGATAAACAATAGACGAAAATGTATGTGTGAAAAGTGTGATAGAGAGAGAGAGAGAGAGAATATTCGTCGCTGTTGCTTTGTATACTCGCGCACGGCTAAATAAATTTGATCACAAAAAAGCCGATAATAATGTATATTGTATAAGAAAAAATATATCGTAATATCGTAGATATCGTGAGACTTTCACAATATAAAAATTCGATACATATACAATATAAATCATATAATAGACATATACATATACATATACATATATATATATAAATATATATAAATATATATATAAATATATATACATATATATATATATATATATATATATATATATATATATATATATATATGGATGAACCATGTAAGAATAAACGCATTCTATCTTTAAATATACTTAAATTCTTTTAAAAAAGTAATGATTAGGAAAAAATTTACGAAAGTAAATGTGCGTTTTAAAAATTAGCTTCAAAAATTATTGAACTTTTAAGGATCTATTATTTTGATTTATCTTGGGCCAAAAAAAAAGAAACGTCTGATTGACATAATTCATCCTTCATATATATGTATATATATATAAATGCGTAATGTTATGGAAAAAAAAAGATAACGTATTATATGAAATATATAGGTACACGTATTTTGTCTAGTTATTACAAACGAAAAATATCTATACAAGATAGATTCATGAAAAAGATTCAAATTAATTGTAAGTTAATTTAAAAGCGAATTTTGAAAAGACAGAATGATCTATTTATGCGTATGGTAAATATAAGCATAAATAGGTTCTTACCCTCCTAACTCTGGTGCCGGAAAGTATTCAGGAAATTTTTCGTAACCGGGTGATATTATTTCAAAGGAACATTTATCTTCTCCGTCGATGTTTCCACGAGGAATACTTATAAAGAATGAGAATTTTTTCGGGCATCCTGGGGGATGAAAAATTCGAGAAAAAATGAATGGCTCATTTGTCAACGTGAAAGCGAAGGATTACAGTCTTCGATTAACGTTTAATCCACAAAAAAAAATAAATATATCCTGATCGAATGAATATAGCCTGATTGACAAAAATATACGTAATTCATGTAGACTGTCCCTTTATTGAACAAAAAGAAATAATGAACGAGGACATTAATACCATATTATGACAGAAAAGTAAAAGAAAAAATTGTGCCAAGTGAAATAATTATTGTAGTATATAATAGTCTATATAAAAAAAATATATATATATATAAAACATGGAACATCTATATATATGTATGTATATATGTATATGTATATATATATATGTATACACATATATCGATATATATATAATACCTGTATCAATATCTCTCAGATGCTTGTAGTTAAATCTTTTATGATTCATATATTCTACGCTTACATTTTTTCGAGTCAATTTACTTAGCGATGCCTGCCGTTGAACTACAAGACTTTTCCTCAATCTTTTCGAATCTATCTTCCTTCCAGTGATGCCCGTTATCAAAATTCAACAAATAATAACACAATGATGATAATAGGAAAGAAAAAAGAATACAAATAAAAAAGAATATTGTATTTTTTCATACCAGAGTAAACTCATTCTCACAGACTGAGCATATCTTTAAACACTCTTGTTCTTATAAAAATCTAGACAGGCATTTGGAAGGAATATTTATACGATCGTTTTATTTTGCCGATAATTTGTAATTTGATTATTCTTATATATAATTAAATCATATTTCCTAATATCACGAATGAATTAATTAAATCGATAGATTTATTTAAAATAGAAATATAGAAATCCTTTCTTGTTATAATTATTAATCCAATCTAAAAGTACAATATTACAAATTTTGTAAAAGTACATTTCTTTTTTTTAGAAAGAAAAAAAATTACCAAATTATCGGTATAGTAGCAAGATTGACATAATGATTTCTATTTTTAATGGGCATCGTGCAAAATATTCGAAAGACAAGACAACTTTTCTGAGAATCTGTCACTGCCTGTCAATGATGGATGGCATTTGAGTATACGCGTACCTTCCACCTATCAATTATAATACGTAGAACCCCTACGTATTTGAAGAACCATTAAAAAAAAAAAAAATAAATAAAATAAAACAAACAGGGATGGAAACGACTGTATCCCGAAAGTGGATAAAATACTATTTTATGATACTAGTTATATTGAGAAGAGAAAAAAAAAGTACGTACTATTTCGTAAGTGAATTACTCCGTCTCTTTCGTTTAATTATGTCGATTCGTAAATCAGAATATAAAACGATCATTAATTAATTAAGAATATTTGTCACGATCGCATATCAAAACGTAATAATTATTATACTTTTACATTACGTATATTTGTTCTTGTGTAGGTATAAAAATACGTGAGAAAACATTTCATTCAAAATAATGCATCGATCACTTTCAGCGATAAATCCAATTTGCAATATTTAAAGGAAGGTCCTCCATCCCTGATAAAAATAACAGATGAACAAAAGATTGATCGTATAAATTGATTACATGGTAGCCTCGTTCAAAAAGAAAATCCCTTTTCAACACGAAAGTGATCGTGAAACGCATATAATTCTATTAATGAATGTAATAAAGGACTCTAGATCGACGATATGCATACTTTTCTAACGAATACATATCTATACTGTATATTTGGACGTGCGACGCCCTGTATTGTGATTGTGAAGAAAACAAATAAATCGATATAAATCATAAGTTTATATTGCTTCTTTCGTTGATTTCGATCTCTTTTAAAAAAAACTTATTCAATGGATAACAAATTAAAAAAATTTTACGATACGAAGCATCGAAAAAACTTTTCACCGGTGGCAAATAAGAAAAATCTTCTGCAACATCAAATGTACTTTTCATTTATTTGACTACTTATGTTTACAGATTTTAATCTAATCTTAAGCTAAAGATACAACTTTCCCATTATGTTACCTCTAAATCGAAACGTTACGATAATTCTAAGTATAAAATAAGCAATGGAGCTTATATTGGTAATGTGGTAGCAACGACTTAAGTACCTTTCTACTTAATACGTACTCGTTAAAAGTGGCGGGAATAAACCTCTACACCGTTTCTTCTTCTCCCAGGTGTTGTTATATTCTTTTTTTTTCGCGAAAAAACGATAATTCGATAAAATCACATGACTCGTTCCTATCGATCAACGATTTTTAATTACGATTTGGCTTCGTCGGAAAATCAGAAATCTTTCGAAGATCGTTCGCGGTTCCATTTTGTTTTCTCTTCTTAATTCATCCTCTATTTCGTCTTAACGCGATCTTGAGTTTTATTAAATTCGTAAGAATTACAAAAAAATCGATCTACATCGACGTTAAAGAGGAACAACAGGGTACCGCAGAACGATCTTACGGTAGGTAAAGTCAGAGCTTCTAAGCTCTAATCTCTTTTGAATATTTCACTGTAATATTAAAAACACTATTATGCGAAATCGTAAAGCAAGCATCGTCCAGTAACATTTTATGCACTCATTGAATCACTGTATTCTTTTTTTCTCTTTTCTTGTTTTATTTATTTTTTTTTTTCTTTTTAATCCTTCCGATCGCACGACCTACCACTAGAACGATCGGACTAAAAATCGGTTCTTTTCCTTCCGTGATGTATGTATTTATTGTTTTGGAATGTCTTTCGTTTTTCCCCGTCGCTCTTAAACGCCGCGAATAACGAAACGAAGGATCGATGAAGACAAGTATTCGAAACGATTCAAAACGAAAATATCCCATCTATTGTTTTTTTTCTCTCTTCTTTTTTCTTCATTTCTCTATTTTTTTTTTTTTTTAATTTTTTTATTCCGGGAATTTGCGATGAGTCGTTTCGAACACGTCGACTAATCTATCATAGATTTATAATAACAATACAGGCAGCCCTTCATGTACGAACGAATCGATTAAGAAAAAATTCCCTCTTTTTTTTTACGAGCTTGAGAAAGTCTACTGATTTATACTTCTCGTAGCTGTCTTCTTTCCGTTTTCTTTCTTCCTTTTTTTTCTTTTTTCTTTATTTATTTATTTATTTTTTTGTTTTCTTTTAATATCGGTCTTGGCAGTTCGAAGACCAATTTCTGAATGAAGTAAAACATATCCCTGTTATCATTTACTCAACACGCAAAAACATTAATTAATTTGGGCCTTAACTCTCTCTCTCTCTCTCTCTCTCTCTCTCTCTCTCTCTCTCTCGCTCGCTCTTTTTCTCGTTACATATCATATACAAATTTATAATACTTCTAACTTCTCCTCCTCCGAGCTATTTTCTTTCTTTCCCATTAACTTCTCTTTTTATTTTGTTTTTCATCACGTTTTCTTGTTCTCTTTTTTCCACTTTTGTTCGCTCATCCGTAATATTAAGTACGTTTAATCGATATAATTCATAATCCGTATTAATCCAATAAGGATACTAATCGATATAATAATGACAATAGAATGTAATAATCGTAATAATATAATTATAGGCAAACTCTTGTAGCGTTGTACTTAGCGTTATTTAAAATAGTAGCAATATATTTTATATATATATATATTTATATATATATGTATATATATATATACACACATATATACATACATATATATATACATATATATACATATATATATATATATATATATATATATATATATATATATATACTGTAGTTCAAGTACGGACAGAAAATCGACTTGTTATTTGCCATTCTTTCTTTTTTTCTTCTTTCATTATTTGTTGTGTTGTTGTTGTTGTTGTTGTTGTTGTTGCTGTTGTTGTTGCTTTCTTTAAACTTCCTTTTATAATGTATATATAGCAATATGGAGGGAATTCACTAACAACATGCTCGAAAAGTGCAGCATTCTCACACATCTATAAACAAATATAAAAACTCTTCTTTCTCGCGCCTCTTTTTGTTTTCTCTCTCTCTCTCTCTCTCTCTCTCTCTCTCTCTTTCTTTCTTTTTTCTTCTCTATTCTTTTTCTATCCCTTTTTCATCTTTCTTATCATTTTGAAATTTTCTTATCACATGGAATTTTTTGCACCACTAGGATACAACATCACCAACATTAACCTGCTTTACTCTCTTACGTACACGAACGTCTTTCCCAAGCCGCTCGATCGAAAAAGAAAATCTCTCGTAGAACTCTTTCCTTTGTTATTGCACTGATTGTTATAATAATAAGAATAATAACAATTAGACTTGCTCGTCGAACGTCGACGGAAAAACGTTAGGTCGAGAGGGAAAGCAGAAAATCGCCGATGAAATGTGTACGTAGCGTGTGTATGTGTGTGACTTTCCATGTTATTCTTTCTCTTCGTATATTCTTTTCTCTCTCTCTCTCTCTCTCTCTCTCTCTCTCTCTCTCTCTCTCTCTCTCTCTCTCTCTCTCTTTCTCTTTCTCTCTTTCTCTTATACACTTTTACTCTCTCATTAGTAGCGAAAATAAGACGTCGATAATATGCCCCTGTACACTTAAGTACACGTAAAACGATTATATGCGCGATAGAAATACATTCTTACACGTTTACAAGAAAACTAATCATACTGTGCTTGTAAGGATCAAGCACGACTCTTTCACTCTTATCTCGACTATTCTCGAACTTCATCGTCGTTTCTTTCATTCGTTTACTTTCATTCATTCACACACATACACAAATTCTTCCTCTCGCACTTATATTATTTAAATTCACTTATATTTTTTCACTCGTATCCGAATCGCGAAGGGAACATTTTACGATCATCATGCACAAAAAAGAAAGAACACGCCCACAACAATTTGGCGAATATTACCGTTATTTAACACGTTGCACACGAAACATTATCTTTTTTTTTCTTTTTTTTTTCTTTTTTTTAAGATTTCCTTACTTTTCTATGTTAATACTAATAATCATAATACAATAATAATAATAATAATAATAATAATAATAATACTAATAATAATAATAATAATAATAATAATAATAATAATAATAATAATAATAGTAATAGTAATAATAATAATAATCATTATCATCATCATCGTCATCATTGATAATAATAACGTACGTACGACGAGCGATCGAGAGGGATCGATCGATCCACTATCGCATGTAAGCATCGACGTAATTTCCTGTATCGATTAATATACACAATATTGATTTTCGACAGCTCGATTGCATGCAACCCGAACGGTACAAACGACGGAACCATGCGATCCTACAATTTTTACGCTAAAGTCGTAGACGATAACAGCATTAAGAATTCCTTTAAATATTATATCAACACCTATGATCGATACGGACCACGTAGACCTTCGTTCGCGACTACTTTCATCTTTGTCCTCTGCTTTTATAAAAGAGAAGTCTCTGACTAGTTTAGCATCCTGAGCTGTTTATCATTCGAACCTTTTAAATAAATGTCGACGACGCGGTAAATGGATTTCGATCTCTGTAGATTCACGACGCGCGAAACATTGAATCGTCTGGCTCGATTTAAATGTAAATCGAAAGTTTCTGTAATATAAAAAATTTCTAAAAGATCGATAAATGCATGATAAATGTTTTAAATAAAAATATAGAACATAAAAGGGGACAAGAGGTGTAATTTAAAATACTTCGGTTAATGCTATCGTAAAAATTAAGATCGATTTCCAAATCCTCTTTCTTTCGTTTTTTCTTTTTTTTTCTTTTTCTTCTTTTTTTTTCCCCGACTAACTCTAATAACAAATCCTATTGTACTTCCATGGAATCGCGAAAAATAGCCTCCGCGAGTCCGTAACACACGAATTTCGCACTTGTTATACTTGAAGAAATTTCTCCTTCACTCGTACAACATTTTTCACGCCCATTCACGTTCCTTTGTCCCACTTCGCGACACGAAGACCTTCCCTCAAAGTCTCCGAAAAAATGGAAAAGCTATATGACACACCCTACCGATATCAATAACCACGTCTTGTAATCTCGCTGATTAACATGCGCTCGCGCGGGTAAAAACGATTGTCCATCGAGACAGCTCGATTAATTTTGCGTCGTTGTGCAAAGCGAAACGAAGCGAGGACGAGTCGTACGCTTGAAGAAAGCGTGCATCAAAGACTAAGTGCAAACGACTCGAAGCTATACGTGCTCTTCTATCATTATCAGTTGCATCCATACCGAGAGTTCGTCGTTTTTCTTTGCTTCGAAAAATCTCGACTTATAAAGACAGTAACACGAGAAAATTATCATCATCCTAACGCTATCCATCTGCTTTATTTAATTCTCAATGTAAAAATGACTTTGTAAAAATCGTAATAAAAATGAATCTCAGAGTAATTAATATCAATCCATTCCTTTTGCTTCTAATCAAAGTATTTCGCTGTCTTAAATCATTCGAACTCTCTTCTTCCTCTTTCACACGCACACATATCTCTCTCTCTCTCTATCTCTCTCATTCTATCTATCACACAAAATCAACTTTCACGAAGGACGCACTAGGTCCAATCGCGAAAGAAGAAATGTTGATCCTTCGGTGATACGACGGACCACTGTCAGAATGAATTCGAGATGTTTAAAACCACATTTCTTTAGCCTATGTAATTTAATCGATCTGCTGATTATATATCTCGTGTGCGAAAATACCAAGAAATATCCTCGCAAAAAGTTAAGCTGGACGGCTTTGATAAAATTAGGATCTCTTTCGAAGGACGCGAACTTTGGAGATAAGGGTGGGTCGAGGTAAATAGTGTGTAGTAAACAGGGACAGGCTTACTTAAGTGCACATAGTAAGTCGGATAAGGGGAAATGGAATCTTAGATATATAGCAGGTGTGATTCAGGGAAGTGCTCGTTAGCGTAGATACACGGATTATACAAAAGCTTCGCGGACGGCAGAGTATATAAAGAGAATGCTATCTGTCTCGCATTTCTTATATTCTCTTTTTCTTTCTCTACCATTCTCTTTTCGCGTGCCTCAAAATTTAAGGTGATGCTGCTCGCGTGCTCTTAACCGAAAGGGTTAAAAAAACCGTGAGAGCGATGTAATTCTTATTCTTATTCTTATTCTTACACTTTTTCTTTTTCTTCTTTTTTGTTTTTTGCTTTCTTTCTTTTTCTCTAACTTTTATTAACAGACTTGCGTGTGTAATAAGGTGCCTCTCTTCCTAGACAATATGTATTTTTTTTTCTCGTATAAGACGCGCATTTTTCTCTTTTTCCCGTCTTTTCTTTTTTTTTATCTTTTTTCATTTTCGTTTAATCCAAATTGTTCGCCCTAACGCTTAACGAACGCATACGCGTCTTGGTGTACTTTTCTTTTTTTTCTTTTTTTTTCGTAATTCCCTTATTTTTAAGTATCCGCACGCCATTTTATTATGTATATATGCATGTATTTATGGATTTATGTGTGTGTGTATGCATGTGTATACATAAGTTTACATAACACGGCGATTCATTATTTACAAGAAAAGAGTTACTAACGAAGGGTAAAGGAAATTGTAGTAGCTTTTGAATGAGCGAGGGTTATGAATGAACCCGCGCGATTCGAGCAGTAAAAATTAACTTACGCTCTGATAAATCCTGTACACGGCCGAAGAGAACCGAAAATACGCGATTGTATATTTCTTTTTCTTTTTTTTCTTTTTTCTTCTTTTTCGATTTTCCTCCTGCCTTCGTAAAACTTCTTTTTATTTTCTCTTTTACTCCTTTTCTTAATGTTTTTTTTTTTCAGTGTCAATTCCGATCCGCTTTGTTTATCGAAAACGTGAGAATAACTCGGTTACTTGCGTGTCTCGATTAATTGACTAGCATTGAGCGTATGTCGCTCGATCAGGAGCTCAAAACGAGCTCCTTTTTTATCGATGGGGACTGTCGGAAAATTTTTGAAGACTTTCTTCCGTTTTTCCGACAGTCCATTGGAATCAGATAGTGCAAAATTAACGTGCGAGAATCGAGCGAAATTTTCTCCTTTTTTATCGACGTTTGTCTCTCTCTCTCTCTCTCTCTCTTTCATACATTGTTTCTCATTCTCTCCCTCTTTCTTTCTCTCCCTCTCTCTCTCTCTCTCTCTCTCTCTCTTTCTTTCTTTTTCTCTCTATTTTTCTTTATTACCAATGTTCAAATATTTTCTCATAAAACACTTTGGAAAAAGCGCTATATTATTTCTTATCGATTTGTAAAAAGCGAGCTTATTGCTGAGCGCTGAATAATCGTGGATTATTTAATACGGATTCGCCCTCCCTGTGTCTGCTTTTCTTAAATTCTTCATTGCACAGAATCACCTATCTTCTTTGTTCTTTCATTGTCTCTTACTCGTCAATATTTCGAAAAAGCGTGTCCTCGTTGTCCCTTGTCACGGATTTGGTAGAGATCCATGCTCGCTTTGACGATCTTCGCGGGGAACGCGAGAGAGCGTTTTTGCTCGCTAGAGGAGGAAGAAGCAGCAGTTTCAGTAACGTTGCTGAAATTCGTGGTGCCACCTGTTGAAATCGATGTGGAATATTACGATCGAACCATTAGCTAGACCGGCTAGCAGAAACCTAAAACGAGATATGTATCAGGCAAATTGTTTGAATGCAAAAAATTCAACTTAAGATACAGCTAAATGATCGAGATTCGATGAGAAACGAATTTACTTACCGATCCTTCAAAATTACGATACTTACTTTTGATCGTGAGAGAGTGCCAAAGAACGCACGCTGCTCTCGCAAGCTGGAAAAGCGTAGAGGAGAGCAAGATTAAACGTTCGCCAAACTTCTACGATCCCTTTGTCACCGCCGGTCATCAGATACTCGCCATCTCTACTCAATAGCAAGCACTGTAGGAAATTAAAGAATGGCATTAAATCGATGAATTTATCGGCCGACCAACGAAGATCGAAACGTCATTTCTACCTGAAGATTATCGTTGTGCGATTCGTGACGTAGACGTTTTCCATTAATGGTGAAAGCAGCGACGTGTCCACGTTCATAATTTACAACGATTACACCTTCCCGCGACATAGCGATATTTTCGGGAGATGAAAATCCGTTTGGTGCTTCGAGGGACCTTAGAAGATCGCCGAACGTCGTGTGTACTAAGACAGGTCCATCTATATTTCGAGAAAATCAGATAAAGAATTTTAACATTTATCGATTGCTTAAAAATGTTAATGCATGATGATAATTAAAAGAAAGAAAAGAAGAGACAAATATTTAAAAAGAATATAAAAAAAAAACCAAACAGATAAAAACAAATTCACGTACAGTACGAGCCAGAAACGACCAAGCCCAATTCGGCCGAAATGACGACGGCCGTGACCGGTTGCTCGTGACCGGTCAATGTAGCACGAGGAGCAGGTGCTTCACCTTCGCCAACAATTGTCTGCGTTCTAGCGTTCCAATGCCATAACAATACCGTACAGTCGGCACTTCCGGAAGCAATATAGCAATCAGAAGTGATGTTGCACTCGCTACGAGACAAACACGTCACCACACCGTAATGCCCGAAAACGATCTGGACAATTTTGGCTAGAAAAACACATTTTCGAGAGATCCGATATTAAAATAATTCATTTCAATGATATATACATATTAAATTATTCGATATTAAAATACTCAAACAAGTCGATCATCATTTTTATTCGTTTTGTTACCTGTCTCGGTCGAGAACACACGGAAACTGTTATCCCAAAAGCCACAAGCTACTAAAAATCGACTATCCACTGTGGTAACGAAACAATTACTTCGAATTTTTAATTTCTGACTGAAATTGTCACCCAAATGACGACGCAACGCTGGATTCGAACTATTCGCTGCTTGAGCTGCAACAAAATATTTTTACGATTGATTATATTAAAGAGATAAGGAGATCTTCCTTTCGAGATTTCTTTTCTTCATAAACTCACATAAAACTGGATCCATGGAAAGAGGTTGATTCGCTGCCTGAGCTTGTGGTGTATCGGCATAACTTGGGGATTGTACCGATGCTATAAAAAAAAAAAGGAAGAAGAAACAGGTTTTTATCAGAAACATTATCCTCTCGATCTTATCTCATAGAAAATATTTATTATATACATTATTTATAGTTATTGAGAAACATAATAATATAATATCATGCGATTTACCAGCATAATTTGTATTCCATCGATTAACAGCGAATTGTTGTCCGGTTGTAACGGTAACAACCGATGGTAATGGTAACTGTGGATAGGTATTGGCAGATATATGACAGATCGGCGAGTTCGATGGAAACTTGATCGTCATACAAACGTCATCCGGTATACTGGAGAACATCATCGGTGACTGCAAAATGGGAAGAGTCTTATGCAGCTTCGTCGAAGGGGTCCAAAAAGTATCCTAAATTGTAGAGAAAAGGGTACGTAGCTTATCGATGAACTAACACATAGCTCTGTAACCTTTTCTCGAAGTTTCTGTTTTCGTCGAATCATGTACGTTTCATCGACCTTTCGTCGAAGGCCACATACGTTCGAGGGATTCGCCAAGAAACATAACGACAAGTATAGAAATAATTAAAAACAAAATAAAAAAAAAAAGAAAAAAGAAAATGCGTTTCTCGAAAGACTCACCAAATGCATAGCCGAGCTTCTAGGTGGATGCGGTTCCATTAAAAGCTGTGACGGAGTTTGTCCAAAGTTTCTTATTTGATTCTCTATCGCTTCTCTCATCATTGGATCTGTTATTGCATCGAGATCCACGCTACCTTCATATGTGAGATAATAAAATACGTTTGTGGCTCGTACCGCTTCAGGACCTATTAAAATCAAGTACGATTCGATCAAAAAGGAAGTTCTTTAAATTATAAAAAATTTTTTATATTCTCGAGTTAATACTTCAAAAAGATCATCTCAAAGAAAAAAATCTTGATCATTAATTTGTATACGACACAAATGATAGTTACTTAAAAATAAACAAAAATTTTGTCGACTCCCTTTAATTTCCTTGTTAATTCGCGTCTATTACTATTAGACAACAATTCTTCTTGCTCGTAATTATCAATGAAATTTCGATCGATTTCTATTATTTCAATTTTTTGAAATATTTCGAGCCTCGTACGTCAAGACAATTTTCAAGATCATTCGTGGCCGGTATTTCCGTTTGGCGCTACTTTCGGCTGGCTGGTAATCTTTGAAACGTGTTGCATATTACGAGTGAGACGCATTGTCGCACCCGGCACACGTGCCTAATTGCTCGAGACACGGTGATGGTAAGGATGGAAGCTAACTAAAGACTAATTCCTTCCATACGTCGGCCAGCCTTCTCTTTCTCTCTCTCTCTCTCTTTCTCACACATATACTCGCTTATACACATGCATAACTTTCCAAGTCTTTTCACGAAAGTGAACGAGCATCTTCGAGGAAGCGCCGGATATAGAGGCGCCACCGGTAATTAACATCCTCCGAAATTCAATCTGACTCGACTAGCCTTGTCCCAATAGACGCTTCTGATTCATTCTCATACGACTCGTAACATTGTGCAAACCACGGTATCTCAATTTCAAAACTCACCGTCCCACAAGAAAATTAATCTCGTTATTACCAATCGATATTCTTCGTGTTATGCACTCGGAAAGAAAATGTTCAATGTTTAAAATTCAAATCTATGCTTATGTATGATAGAAAATAAATATAATACTTCTTTCCGTTCTAAATTGTAAATAAGTGTGATTAAAAAAATGATTGTGAAGTTTAAATCGGAAAGACAAAACTATCTCCTTTCTAAATTATCTCTTTTTAACGAACGTAAACTCACCTTTCTGCTTATAACCGAATATCAAATCGATCCATTGATGTAATTGACAAGATACGAATTCGGACTCGAGTGCCTGAAATTGAAATTTAATTGAGTTCGAAAATTCGATAGACTTTGTTCGTTTTAAAATTGTCAATGATTCACCATTCGATTGATTCTTATAAATTCTTCAGGTGAGGATGCCCAAGGAGGTAATTCAACGTCACCGACCGCGCTACCGTCTTCCTGTCTGCCAAGGCGATAACGATTGCTGTTGACAAGCATTTCCGGCAGAAAGAAAAATTCCGGAATAAGTTCCTGTTAACAAGGACGAAAAATTTATTATTATTACGGTCGCGATAACAACGATAAACACGAAGAGAAACTCGTATACGTCTCTTTAGGAAAAAGGCGGAGCATGCACACGCCTCTAATATGTAAATTTCGAGGTGGGCCGACCACTCGTTTGCAACGTTTCAAACGCAACGAACCTTGACATCCGACGTATCGCGCTGACAGTTCTTCCAGGAAAGGGCAATGGATGAGAAGAGTCTATTCGGATGATCAAACTTTCCGCCTTGGAGTGCCAAGAACATTGTGGTCATAGGTTCCTTAAAAAAAGCACACACAAAAAATATATTACTTTCTAGAGGACTCAAACTTCTTAGATGAAATATCTAATATTAAAAAACCAATTCATTTACATAATTTTTCTTACATACTTACATCAGAGATATGCTTAAACATTTTCAAATGTAATTCGATTAGAAATAATTCGAGAGTTTCACGCTATATAAAAAGAAACGTATTTTCGTCAGCATTCTATACGATGAATGGAAAGAGCAAGGTTAACTAATGTCAGCGCATAAATCTCATCCTTTTTCGATGACCGGAAGCATGAAAAAAGGGCGGGTGACGAGGCGTGGTAGAGGCGGCACCACTTTAAACGACCACTTAAGGGCACTTTATAAGGACCACTTTATTCTGACATCTACCGCTCGCTTTTCATCCTCCGCTGATCTATAACGGAACGAATCGTCGGATCACTTGCGTTTTTTCAAAATTCCGATCATTTTCTCACAGTAGATATCCGATCTTTCGTCGATCATTAAATTTAGAGCTCTCGAATCAAGCCTCAGATGAAACTATCCCGTCCTTTTGAATTTATATTTATTGGAGTCACTATAAACCGTTCAATTTATATAAAATAAATAATGACTCGAAAAATTTCACGATATTTAGCTTGAAATATATAAACATTCTATACAAAAGTAATCGAACGGCGTAATAAAATAATTTAAAATGTATCCAAATGACTATAAATAAATAGCCCATGTTCTTTCTTCGAGAGTCTTCCAACGATCGTGAAATTCTTCGGGCACGCCTTGAATAACTGTGAACAGGGAGCTATAAAGTCATAATTTCTTTACGACATGGCCGATTAAACGATAAAACGCACGAAAAATAGGAAAATCGACGAGGTCTCTCATCTCAAGATACTCATCGCAAAATGCTCGTTTCGCCGATAGTTAAACGAAAGGGCGTCGGACAGTATTCAAAAGTTCTAGAATCAGTAAATCGAATCGCGTAGTCGTAAACGTCATGACAGAGCGATGCGCCACTAGTTTAGAATCTTTCTTCCTGACGTTTTCAAGGAATTTATGAATCTCTTTGAAAATCCAACTGTGAAATGTCTTCCGGTTATTGGGAAGGAAAGATATTCGCTAACATATAGAATCCCTAATTCTGAATATAATGATAAAAATCTTTCGAATATATTAATCAATATGATATGACTACGAAAAAAGAAGAAAAAGAAAAAGACAGAAAAAATCTGGGAGCGAATATATAACTTACCACGCGTATCATCCAATTCAAAACAAACGCAGCTGTGGAATAATGCGTTCCATAATGGAACGGTGGTATACTGTCGTGTTCCCAACTTTGAAAACGTTCTTCGAAATAAGCTCTTCTACTTGGATTCAAAGCACCGATTGGCTGTAGAGAAAAGAAAAACAAGATTATATAAAATATTAAACGCTTTATATGAGATGAGGTAAAGTTAGAACTTACCTTCGACAGATCGCGATAATTGCTAGGTAAGCTCAAATCGAGTTCCTTGGTTTCATAATTCGTTAGGACCCAAGGAAAAACTGGATACTGATTCAAATCGTTGTAAGTTCGACCTGAAACGAAAAATTCGATGTAAGTTCGAGCGAACGAACAAAGATTTTTCATTGATTTCACACGGGGAAGAAACATACCGTTTCTTTCATACTTATACAAAAAAAAAAGAATGAGGAAGAAAAAAGAAAAGAAAAAAAAGAGAGAGAACGATCACGTAGATAACCCGCTCTGACGATTTCATTTTTAAATCTCATTCCGAGGAGGCCCAGAAATAGATGAAGTACGACCGTCGGAGGTTTTAAATGAGAAGCACAATAACTGGGCCAGTTTTTTCTTCGATCTTACGTACGAGCCACCCTCGCGTATCTACTCGCACGCGTACGACCAAGAGAAAAAGAAAAAAAGAGAAAGAGAAAGAGAAAGAGAGTATCGCGAGTGATAAACGAGGATAGCTAGGCCAGCTCTATTTTTACGAAAAGTGAGTCTTCGCTCTCAATGGGCCACGGTGCTCCGTTTAGTAAACGCATAACTCAGAGCGTGACGGCTAATCGCTCCTGAAATTGTCGGCAGGCACCCCCTCTCCTTTAAGAAGTAGAGCCCCTCCGAGGAATCCCATTCCGAGATGCATTAGTGACGGCAAAAGTCCGCGCTAGCTACTCCTGCCAGTTCGTCTAATCTCTTTCCCTGTCGCTAATTAAAGCACGTCAGCAAGTCCTCGTCGGAGTCGTAACGTTTCACTGGGAACAACCCGAATCTTTTTGCTTCGTAAAATGAACTGTTTCATTTTGAAAAGAGAATTTCTTTTCGGTTCGAACGGATAACTATAGAAATTAATCAGAGATTATAAATCTACTGTGTACATATATACATATATACTTAAATATCATGGTTAGACATTCAAGCGATAACAAGTTCGCTAAAAAATATACCACCGAGCGTTAAACAGTGAAATAGAAAAAGAAAGAAAAAGATAAAGAAGACGATGAGAAAAGAGAATAGAGGAGAATAAAAGGAATTTTTCGCGGCTTCGAAGTTACAACCGCGAAAGACAGGCGCGTCCCGTCGTCGCTACAATGCGCCGTAAATCCTGAGACAAGTCCACGAGGGAGAAAGAGAAAGGGAAAGGGAAAGAGAAGAGGGTTGTGGAGGTCCGCAGGAAGAGAACTCGGACCGGGAGACGAGGACGGCGGCTTGAATAATAGCACGGCCGCGTTATGCATCAAAGTCATTATTAATGGTAGCGTCGCCGTGAGCGAGTGCTCTCGGAACTCCTCGCGACAAGCGGAATGTCCCTTTGCCCTCCGCCCTCGCGCTCAACTCCCTCCTCGGATTCGCACTCGAGTCCTTCCAATCTCTCTTCCTTCTTTTTACGTATCTTCTTCTTTTCTATATCTATGCCTTCTCGCTTCTCACATTTGAAATTTCACTAAATTAGGGACGACGAGATATCTACAGTGCGATACATTTTTCATTTTCATCAATTTACCTTACTTACAACGCTTCGATCAACGTTGCCATTCGTTAAATTATAAATTGTACGATGCGACGTATCTGGTTTATTTTTTTTTGTTCTTCTCTTTTCTTTCTTTTTTCTTTTTTATTTCTTTATATAATTAAATTTCTTTATGATAAAAATCCTGAGATAACCTGTTTCTCAATTAAACACGTTAATTGCTAATAAAGATGAACTTTTAAACTCTAAAAAGCTTCTAAAAAGGTTCTATAAATTTTGATAAAAGCTACGTTGGCGTAATCGACTCTTTATGAAACATCCTGTATAATATATGAATATCTACCACCTTTTTATTCCGTTCCTTATCTTTTTTTCTCTTTATCCTTCCCTCGCTCGTTTCAACGCGCGACAAGGCGACGTTATAATAAGTACGATACGCGACGAAAGAGACAAGCTCGTTTTTAACCATCCGGTGTTAAGATTTAGTCAAGCGTGTATATGTTTTTCAAGAACAAAGAAAAAACAACGAAGCAACGATAAAAAAATCGACGATGAACGGACCTTATCTATATATTGAAAAAGAATATAATTTTTATTTGCAAAAATTGTCAAAATCGTTGAGGCGTTCAACTCGTCACGTTGCATCTTCAATGTTCCATTAAAATTTCTGGATTTAATATAAAAAAAGAAGGAGCTAAAAAAAAAGAAACATTGAGAAAAAATCTTTTTACATAAATTTTCACTCGAAAGTTGACACCGTTTTCTTGCTTCTCAAAATTCTGGGCCACCTTGTATCCAAGCTCAACCTGGCCGGCTCGACTCGACTTTTCTTGCCACACCGAAGGAAGGCTCGCGTCACCGTCAAATTTACGTCTGATCCTTACCTTAATTAATTCGAAACAAACAAACCGATACGAAGAAAGTCGTATAACACGAGATCCCTGCGTTTGGCGTTGTTCATAAGGATATGAAAGAATCGAGGATGCGAATGGCGGTCTTTCAAAAGGACTCTCGTCATCTTTCTTTCTCTTTCTCTCTCTGTCTCTATCTCTCTCTCTCTCTCTCCCTCTTTCCTTCTTTCTCTTCGTACATCATCTTGTAACGCGTGCTATTTATTCGTGCAATTAATATATAACGCTCGTAAATAGCGACAGGGGCCACCCTCTGGGCATTGGCTTTCGCACGCCGAAATACGAATAATTACCCGTCCGTGATCATCGCCGTCATTAAGAAAGCGTGGCACAGCGTGGGCGAACAGAAACTTTATGCCCCGATTCTTGTTCTTTCGTGTTCGCTCGTTAACTCTATAAGAATGTAGATATACCTTTCGATCCTGTAAGATCGAAAACTTGTTCTTTTTTTTTTTATTGAAAGTACATTTAACCGTTCGATCGAATTCGATATTTAATATCGTTCTATAATTTTACGAGCACTGTTATTAAAACCTCATTGGAATGAGATTAAATGAAATGAAAATTTAAATGATAAACTATATGATAAACGAAATAAACTGAAAATGAAATGTTTCCTCGTTCGATCGTATATCCCTTGAAAAATATTAATCCCACCTTAGAAAAGGAAGGTGGTATGAGAAAAGGGGTAGCATCGAAGGTCAAACCACCTCCAGGGCAACGTCTCGAGTTTCGTGATTTCGACTACTGCATCGAGGGAAGCCGATATTAAAACCAAAGAGAAACAAAGAAGCGGCTTCGAAAACCCGCTCGGAGGGTCGCCGCGGAGAAACCGAGACGGAGGAAGAGAGCCGGTGAGTCCCTAGGGAGAGGATTACCAGGGCCCACGACATAGGGATTACTCGCATGGGGTAGCTAAAGGAACACAGGGCTGATTGAGAACATCCCTAATGCGCAACGACAGACTCCATCCGCCCGTGCGCAGCCATAAAAAGCTCGACTCTGCTTCCCTCTCTCCTTTTCTATTCTCTTTTCTATGCTTTTTTTTCTTTCTTTCTTCGTTTTTCTGCCTGTCTCTCTCTTTCTCTCTCTTTCTCTCTTTTTACGTAAAACATCAATATCAATATTTGCTATTCGATTCGTAACATCTTTCGTTTACACGATCGATAAAAAGTCTCTTTCTTTCGAGAAAATATATATTTATTATTCTATCAAATATGTACTCGTTAACGATTTTACTTACCAGCAATCGTATTTAGGAACATCAAATATTCGAAGTTCGAAATCTCCCGACGCTGCCATTTCTGGGTCATGTTGGAACTTCTCATAAGTTGTCTCGGCGACATCATCGATGCTCTCCTAAAAGGAACACAATCAAGATCAATTTTACGATCGTTTAAAATCGAACAATCTTACGAAGTAAGAAGAAAAAAACAGCAAGCTGCAAATACGGCATATGTTTTAATAAGTATCGCGACGAAGTACGGCATATGAATTTCAAAACAAGAAACTGCTTCTAACGAGGTTGTCTCTTAGCTGCCACGTAAATTAACTTTTACGACTGATACCGAGCCGTTAATTATCATGTAACATTGATTAACTCAAAAATAATATCTAGTTATCTTATTTTTATTAAAATTGTCATTAATAATATGCTCTTCTAATCGATAAATTCATTGTAAATAGAAAATGTTTGCGTCATAAACGAATCTTCTTGAAAATTTCCAAACTAAAATCGTGGTCGTTCGACGGAAAATAAATAAATAAAAAAAAAACGGATCATTAAAAAACGTTCATTTCATTCGTTATGTTTCTTTTTTTCTTGTTTATTGTTTTTTTTTTTATGTCCGTCCTTGCAGAGCTACGATAACCATAAAAGGTAAGGATTTACTTTCAAGAACGATCGAAAGGACAAAATTCCTTCTCTCTCCTTCTCTATCTATCTTTCCTTGCGAAGTAGCCCGATGCTAAGCACGATCCAGATCCGATCGATAAGCCGCAAAAAAGCTCCTCGCGAATGCGCGATATAACGTTTTCATTATACGGCCTGCGTTCGGCATTCCTTCGACGATCCTCTCTCGCGATACGGAAGGAGAAAAGATCGTCGTGGTTTCTCCTTTCTTCTTTCTTTTTCTCTCTTTTTTTTCTCTCTTTTCTTTCTTTTCCCTTTCTTTTTCTTGCTCCCTTCGTCTCTCTCGCTCGTTCTCATCCAGTTTCCCGTAAAGAAGGAGACTCGCGATACAAGTCGAGTGAGCGTCACGACGTAGGGATCACAGATTTTATATACCGACTTTCATTGTTTCTCCTTTTTCAACGAGGACGTGAGGAGTTGTGAAGAAGAGAGAAAGACAGAGACAGAGATAGAGACAGAGAGAAAGAGATAGAGCTTGGATCAGACGTCGGAGGTAAGGACTTTGCCGTATATTTATGGTTCGGCGTATCCTTCTCGCCGATTCAAAGCCTTTCTTCTTCTTCTTCTTCTCCTCTCCCTCTTTCTCCTCCTCCTCTTCCACCTTCTTCTCCTTTTCTACTTCTTCGTCTTCGTCTTCGTTTCGTCTTCGCTTCGTTTTCTTCTTCTTCTTCTTCTTCTTCTTCTTCTCTTCGTCTTCTTCTACTTCGTTTCTCTCGTACGTAAGAGGATTTTAATGGATGGCCCGAAACGCGGATACGCGAAACCTCTGTTCTCGCCGCTATTTGCTTCCCTTTCTCTCGCTCTCTCTCTCTTTTTCTCCATCCGTATTTCTTTCTCCTTCTTTGGAAGATCGAGAGAAGAAGGGGTAGGAATATAGGTGTATCGTAGCTTTTGAGTCCTCTTCGGGATACTCGTGACACGGTGATACAAAGAGAGAGAGAAAGAAGCTGGTAGGGCCTTTTTACAGGGACGGCTTATCGAAAGGACCAAAATTGGATGTCGTATACTTTCTTACAAAACAATTTTATAATCCCTCGTATTGCGAGAATTCACGATCGTCTATTTATATAAAAAAAAGTATTGACAATCTTATAAAATGCTCGATGATTGACAAATGTATTCACTTAGCCGAATTAATATTTAATTGATTATAGAAAATAACGAGAACGTAATTAATAATCCGTGAAAAAAATTCTTCTCTATACGTGATCCGTAAGTTTAAAATTGTTAATCTATTAGGTAACACAAGTAGTCCCTTTCTCGATCATATCGAATCGATCCACTCGCTGGTAACTTCTTGTTTTTATGTGAAAGGAGAAACGCTATAAATTGAGGAAGTATGGTCGAAAGAACGATCTACGTTCAAAGATTTAATCCGTCCCTGTGTTAGAGTGTCCGTCTGAGAAAAAGAGAGACAAAGAGAGAGAGAGAGAGAGAGAGAGAGAGAGAGACAGAAGGGAAGAGAGACAAAGGAAACAAGGAATGCATCGAGCGTGTTCATTCCACACGACGTGGCCGACGATATCCAACGAAGGATCAACCGGAGATCGGCGGAGAAACTTGGAGACTGGGCTACAAAAGGAGTCTTTTCGTTTCTGAAACGAGACACTCTTTCTGTCTCTCTCTCTCTCTTTCTTTTTCTCTATCTATCTATCTGTCCATCTATCTATCTATCTATCTATTCCTCCCTCTCTCTCGCTCTATTTGCTCGTGTGGCCTTTGGTACTCACCTAGTCTGCGGAATCCCGTATTTGATGCCAACGCCGACTCGCGGTAGCGCCTTGATCACCTTTTTCACCGTCGCCTGATCCGGGAACGCAAACAGGATCGATGCTGTTGACAAAAAGGCGTTAAACCGAGGATTATAGTTAGCGGCATAGTTTCAACAGGCAGACGAATGGATGAGACGAGATCTCTTCGTTAATGATTTCTTCGAATGTATATTCGAAGGATATTTATTTTTTGATCTTTATTATATCGTCAATAAATTTTGTTAACCTTTACGATGGCGAGATATAATATTATTGATCGATATCCTTGCAAAGTTATTCGTAGGATAAACTTTCGTTGGAAATATTTCTTGGAATAATATCATCCATCTTAAAAGTCAAAACATGTCAGTCTTGTTGAATAAAGATTTGAAACAAATTTTCCTCTTTCTATTCACGTTCTGAATACGATAAAGATATTAATGGTACAAGCAAAATGTTAATCACAGTGAGCAACAATTTACTTCGTAAGAACACGCAAGAGAAGCTAGAAGAGGGTTTCGTTTGAACCGTTTCGCTTACGCCGGCCAACTCCCTTGAGAGTTCAAAGGGTAACGTTTTATTAGACAGTTACCATAAATACCTACTACTAATTTATGAGTCAGTGGATGTGCTAAAATAAGAGATAAAAGATGACTTTAATTAAGAGACAAAGAGAAGTTAAGAAAGGAAGGGATAAACTCAGAAAAGGAAGCGAACGTTAGACGAAAGAAATCTTATATTCAATTAAATTTCGTTACTTACGTTTGAAAAAAAAAATAAAAAACATTTTCAATTCTTAATTTCGAATATCTAAATATCGAAAAAATAAAGAAATTCCTATAATCGTTTCTATTTCTACGAATATCCATTAAAATTAACAAACCAAGACTGTCGATTAATTAATAACGATCTGATTCCCTTCGCACTATCTTTGTCGGTACGATTGTGATTATATCCGTACGAAGATCGAGCGCATCCTACATCAGGAAACTTAATCGGCCGAACGAATACGCAAATAATCGTTAGTTTAATGCGAGCCTACCTCGTCTCTCTCGCGCGTTAATTAATTACGCCGTTGCTAAGGATCGTGTATACGAGGATCCGAAGAACGAAGGGAGAGGAAGAATATGAAAAAAGAAATTAAAAAAAATGAAAAAAGATATAAAAAAGAAAAGAAACAAAAAGAATCCGACGCGAGATGTTCTCTTCGAGAAGACGATCACGACGAGATGGCGTGTCGCGAAGCTGTAATCGTACGTAATATTACGTTTTATTTCTTTCTTTCTAGAATACGTGATTCCAAGCGTGCCGTTAAACGTTTCAAATCCATGCCCTTACCGTAAGGGTAATACCCGACGTATAAAGTAACTTTACCACCGACGATGTTTTTTTATTATTCGACGATTTATCGCGAGATCCAAGCAGAGGCTCCAAGCATCTAACTCTCTTCTTTTTCTTACCTCTCACCCTCCTATCTTCTCATCCCCCTCTTTCTCGTCTTAACGAACGCGCCTTTCCAGTGATTTTTTAACGAACCACCGAGGTTTCCACCTCGCTAAGGATGACATTCCACCGCTTAAAGTTTCACGACGCATCGGAACTCCGAAAGATCAGATTAGAATCGGACGACGCTCGAGAATTTATCTGCGCTCTGTAGAAATAATCAGCGGGGTAGTCCCAGCAGGATCGGCAGGTACAACACGACTCACCTACACTAAGTCTCTTTCTCTCTGTCTATTTCTCTCTTTCTCTGTCTCTTTCCCTTATTCTCAGTTAGGTAGGTATTACGATCGCATTAAAAAAAAATTTTTTATTACTCGACGTATTTTTATTACTCGATCTCCTTTTCGTCCCAAAAATAGATTCGTTCGATCGACTGAACGTATTTAAGATAAGAATTAAAAAATAGATACAGAAATAAATAAATAAATAAATAAGAGAAAAAAGAAAAAAAAAGAAAAAACGAGCTTTGCGTTTTGGATCGTAAGGCAGGTGTTTGTTGAATCGCCGAGAAATCTTCGGGCTTGTAATAAATCGATCTTAGAAAAAGACATACCACGAGGTCGGTAAGGATATTTATTGTGTAAAAACTGCGAAGGGGTCGCACACCTAACGGCGAGCCCAGAATTCCGTCGTCGGCACTCGTCGTGGGATTAGATCGCGTCGCGTGTGAAATAACGCAGAACGGACTCGGTAGGAGCAAGAAAAGGAATGCGCCTCTCTCGATTCCATTTCGGAGATCTCGTTGGATCCTGTTATATAGCGTTGAAAGTATAACAAAAGAGGGGAAGGGGAGAAGAGGGAAGAAAAAAAAGAAAAAAGAGTGAAAAAAAAAAGAGGAAAGAAACGAATTATTCTCTGCTTCGAATACTCACTTCTGCTCGCAAGGAAGATCTCGATTGCTACGTTCTGGAGGAGATAACGACGAGAGAAGATAGCTCGGACCTCGGAGAAGTACCATTTTCCATGTAGGTGGTCGCAGTATTTCAATACCTAAAATATTATTAGAATAAGATAAACCATTGATCAAAATAAATATTCATTTTATTAGATACTATCTTGTTCGAATAAACGAACCAATATAAATAAAGTTCACCTTTCTTCGATGTCATTTTCAACGTGTAAGATGTTTGAAAGATAGAGAGTTTACAGCAACGAACGAAACTTTGTCTTTCAACTTTGCTTGTCGTGTATCGATAATACGAACGATACCGATAGATAATCAATTATATTGATAGCTTTATATAAAGCTTGATACATACACTGTGGTAAGATTAAACTTTGGTCGTAAGGGAGTTGTCGTCGTAGCTAAAGAATTTTTATAATTGTATCAGATAGATGTATACAGATCTCTCGAAACACACCGGAAGCCATTAGTTAATTAATTTCGACGCAGGTGTATTATGAACGTATTAGAAAACGATGGCGAGAAAAATAAATCGCCCGTTTATTTAATGTCTCCTTAAAGCGAATTTTATTAATTGAGATAAGTTAAATTATCGCGATATCGTATAACGTAGGTATTACATGAAATATAAATCGAGCTCTATACACCAATTTCCCGTATATTTCTATATCGTGTTTTTATTTGAAATAAAACTTTTTCCGAAGAGTTAATTATATGTATGTACTCGAGCACTGTACAACAAATAAAAATAAACAAGAACTATAAAACTAATTATTATTCCTATTCCAAGATCAAATTACAAGGTCTATAGAGAATTTATAGACGACAAATAATAGCTTATTTTCGACATCAAAATCATTCATTATAGAAGGATAAGATCAAATTTACGGCACTGATATCCTCCGATGAGATTAATTTATTTTTCAGAAAAATTTCTGAATAAAATTAGGCTGTTTAAAAAAAAAATTATATTACTTCTAAATAAACATTATCGATCTCCAAAAAAACTTTTGAAGATAAATGAATTCCTTAACAAGAAATTCTTGAAATAAATAATTCGATTATTTCAAGGATGTTTCGATAATAAAATTCAAAAGATTATTTTCGTGAATGGCATTACAACAGGATGATATTAAGAAGGTAGGTAATCTTCCGAGAAAAAAAGAAAAAAAGAAAAATAAAAATATTCCAATGAGTATGCAACCGCATGACTATAAGTATGTAACCTGGATGCAGTGAAGTGTGATGTGATATAATGAGACCAGTGCCGTTCGCAAGATGGCCGTCGTGGTAGGAGGAGCCTCCTGCTGAGTCGAGAATCGATCCCAGGACCTCGCGGACTTGCGCTCTTCGAACGAGTCGCGAACAACAACCCGTTGGCAAAAGGGAAAGAAAGAAACAGAGAGAAAGACAGATATATATATATATATATATATATATATATATATGTATGTATATATATGTGTGTGTGTGTGTGGGGAGATAGAAAGAGAGAGAGAGAGAGAGAGAAAGGAAGGGAGAAAAGGAGAAAGGGTGTGTGTGTGCGCGCGCGCAAGACTGAGAGAGCCTGTCCTCGAGGATCCCCAATTTACTGTTCCGTAATTTAACAAGCCCTTCCATTTTTCCCTTTTAACGAGGACGCATCGATGATGCTCGAGATATCCTCGCGCCTTGCAAATCGAATTATTCTCAAGATAATCAGTTCGCTTCGTTACTTCCCAATTAAAGATATTTTTTGTCGTTGATTTGTGATAAAAAAAAATAAGAAATAAAAAAGAAATAATGTCTCGTCTTATCGCCTTTATACCAATTTCTTAATGTTCACGCAATAACTAAATATTTTGACTGAAAGGTGTTAATAATGTTATACAATTGCATTCGACAATTGCAATTCTTAATAAACATCCTCGTCGTTAATTTCAACGACATTTTTTTATCATTTTCATATAACTAAACTGGATATATATACAAAACGGAGAAGTAATTTGTTTCACGTCAGTTTCTAAATAGTAATTTCATCTCGCGAAACGATGTCATGTTGTTCCCGAACTTAGAAAGCCGTGGATGGACATGAACGATAGGATGAAGTAATAGACGTCAAGACGAATCAGCGGATCGTGAAAAAAAAGGACATCCTGACATGTACGCTTGTGTGATCTTCAGTAGTCCGTCGGATACTAACCTAAAGACTAGCGATGACATTAGGGTGCCGCACATATTCCACGCCCGTCAAAACCCAATTACGAAAATGTAAGGCGTTTCGAATCTCTCATGGGACCATAAACGTCACATCGATGTGAGAAGAGTAAATACTTGCCGAAACCAAAATCGATTAACTGGCATGATTATATATTTTACATGATAAATAATTACACAGAATAATTAATTATTCATTTTTCGAATGAATAAATTAATCCCTCTAAATCAAGAAATTTGGTATCGTTAAATTATATATGCAAAAATAAAACAAATTATAGGAGAGATTTTATAATTATTGAAATATCAATATTCAACTAGCTGAAGATGCAAAATGATCGAATGACGATAGTTAATCATTCTGTTTACTCATGGATCTTCGATTTGTAGTATACACAAAGGAATATCGGAGTCCACCGATATCTACCCGTAATACGCAAGATTGGGATAGGGAGTGATCGAGGGTAAGGGTAGGTAGAAATCCAACCCCTGAGGATGCGCGTGCGCGTTTCCAATGCATTGCAAACACTGGGAAAAATTGATAAGGACCGAATCGTGCCATAGCATTTATTATTTAGATACCTGAACCGTGGGATATACAGATAAATCACGTAGGTGTTAGTAGGGGGAAAAACAAAACCAAAAAAAAGAAAGAAAACAAGAAACGATAGTCGTAAAAAACGACGACCTTTTTTATGTGAATACTAATTGAAAATATTGATTAAAAATATTTCATTTTACTCGTTAAAAAATGTCAAGCAAGCGTGCCAAATGAGTTTAGTCGAGCCAATGACGCGACAATAAGCGAATTTAAAATATAACGATAAGTCAAAAATCTCCTTGAACATCGGTATAAAACTCACGAAACTGACATATTCATTTCTTATTGCCTCTGAGAACGAAGCAAAGTCAACGCAATTAGATTTCCCATCTTTGTGACTTTCCGTTCGCGAGAAAGGAGAGCCGAGTGACGTCGAGATACGACGATGATTAATAAAGTTTACTCGCGTACAAATATACCTACGTCAGGGTGATTCAAAGCGAACATGACGTCCCACAATCTCGAGAGGAAATAAGAAACATTTACGCATGAATAAATATTGAATAAAATAGAAAATGAAAGATTTTAATTAGAAAATCTCAGATTTTTCCATCTGCGTCATTATGAATTAACACGAATAACATTTATAAACGATGGAGAAAGGCATAAATATTTTGTAAATGAACGGAGAAGAAGAAAAAAAAGGAAAAAGGAAAGAAAAAAAAAGCCTATCGCACGCGCATTCGAAAATGTTCAAAAAAGCGTTCGAAGCGTTTAAGAAAGAAGGTCCTTTCGAGGTGTCAAGTGGTACGCGATTAGTGCTCCCCATGCAGCAACTCGTCTATCATCGAGCAAAACCATGCTCGGCTCAGCGGTACGCCGGTGCTCGCGCGCGATGACAATGGGTGACGTGATGTAACAACATGTGTCACGTTCGCAAGAGACGTGGCCCCTTGCTGCTTCTCACTACACGCTTCTTTCTCTCTCACTCTGTATTTTTTTCTGTCTCTCTCCATCTCTCTCTTTCTCTCTCTTTCTCTCTCTCTCTTTGCTCTCGCTTCTGTGCACCAACATAGAAGACCCCATAGAATGGGGAACCACTTAGCAGTCCTCTACCGGTGTATACAACAAACAGATTAAGTGCTGGACAATAATAGAGGGACCATACCCTGTTCCCACCCCCTCTTACCCTTCTCGAACCGCTCTCTTTTCATGTTTCAAGCACCCTCTCGATTTCTTCGAGTGCTAACTACTCGAAATCACGATACTTCGGTGTGGTCGGATATTGGGGCGATGATCTTCCTGAATAGAGCAACGTATGGCAAAGATCTGAGGTATTGTTTAGATTTAGAAAGAAAAAAAAAGATATCTTTTTTCGATTTCGTTAGCCTATCGCGAATTTGTTACGTTGTAAAAAATTATTAATTTTTCATTGCGGACGGATTTTTGAATAAATTTTGTAATCCTTTAATCTTTTAAACTTTATATTTAAATGATTGAATTAACATTGAATTAATTGATATCGTCGAAGAAGACCCTTCCTTCGAAGATTAGCTTTAAATTCAAAATGTGAAGGGTGATAGGGACATCCTGGCAAAAAAAAAAAGTACAGAGTCGTTTACCTTGAAGAAACGAGGCAACTAATGCACGAAACATTCGGGAGCCATCGTGTCGATCTCAATGAAATATGTCTGCCACGTGCGTGTTCTCATACCTTTATTACCTACTCGTATTTTGCTCGAGATAACGCATTACGCCATCCAAGAAATAAAGGGACCAAATGTTATTAGTTCTAAGAGATGATTGAAACGATACATTTTTTATCTCATTTTATTAATCAAAACGAATTAATATTCGAATCGACGATATGAATTTAAAGATTTTCAAAGTATATACTTATTTATGCAATATCAATCGTGTTAACAATTCAAAAACGAAACAACATATTTTCTATATCGTTAATTCCCGAGTCAGCAGGTTTCCCGAATTATCATGGAACAAGGTAAAATGGTATATAATGCGATCTATTTCCGACAACAGATGCGTGGAAACCGTATGTTAATTCTAATAACGGGATAGGAAATAATTAGGAGATAATTATGAAAGGATATTTCAAAACAAATTACGAAATTCGAACATATCGAATACGGTAAGATATAAATAGCTATCAATGATCTTAATATTTTTATCTTTTCTTTTTAAATAAAAAGATAACAAATAAAGTGTTCTTTAACGATGAGATTAATTGAATATTTATGTGAAGGTTCGATCATTCGAAAAGTTTAGATCAGAAGAAATAATAAGAATCACGTAAGGCAATTCGAATGGATCAAGAGATCGCAATTTGTAAGGATTTCTTTTTTCGTATCATTTAACGGGCGTACCATGAAATAGGTGCTCGGTCCATGAAATGCTAGCATCGAAAACGTCCACTGGCTTTGCCGGCTGGCAAAGCTCAACGACCGAGTAGGGGATTATTTGGGATTACGCGAGTACGTTCGTTCGAGTTGATTTACAAGACGGACTCTACTACCCTCCCTACTCCCGCCTTTTTTATCTCCCTCTCTCTTCCTCTCCCATCAAAGATGTTTCACATTGTTTCTCTCGTTCGTATAGAGGCTCTCGTTCGAAAGAAACCCCTAAAGAAAGAAAAATATAGAGATCCCCGATGCAACTGGAAACCAAAAGTTCGTCATATACCTGCAAACTTTTTTTCAGAATAAAAGAAGCATTTCCAACAAACAACCTTTCGTCACGGCTGCTCTTTTCGAGACACGATACCTACTTTCGAAAGATCCCGAATAGAAAAATCCCGATGAAGATCAAGATGAAGATCAAGATCTTCGGCAAATTCTACTGATACAATAATACCGTAAATAATAGATACAGTAGTAAATAGAAAGATCTATCGATGGGTAAACATTTTCCAGAGAAGAGGAATTCTTCGATATCATTCATTATTCGATTGGTTATTTTGATCAAGTAAATATAATCGATGACATAGGGATAAAATTATCAACCTAATTCTTCGAAATTTCTCTTTCAAAACGATCAAAAAACATTTTGAACAATCTTCCAAGCTCTTAGGAATAAATTTGAAGAATTGTTTCTACCATACGGTAGCGTTAAGAAATTGAGCACTGTCTCTCGCGGGGGTGTACAAATAATTCAGATGATAAACGAATTAAGTCGGAATGGGATGATGAAAGGCACATTTAGGGGTGCTCAAGGCAACCCTCGGGTCCTGCCTTAATGCGAGCGCTGATGTAGCAGAGTGTTTGACCCCTCGACTATCCAGTAGCAAGAGAGACAAAGAGAGATAGAGAGAGATAGAGATAGAGAGAGAGGGAAAATTTGGAATACGAACGTAGTAGCATGGCTCATGAATCAAGTCGCATTAGTGAGAGAGAACGAGGCAGGGACTGTCGGGACTGTTACCAATCTACCACTCTGACTCCGAGTAGATTGGATTCTCGAGCTTTATTCGATTACTCGCCGTACGAACGCGACCTAACGAGTGCAATCTCCTACAAGTAGAAGAAAGGGATAAAAAGAGAAATAGAAAGAGAGAGAACGAGAATAATGTGAACTTAAAACGGAATCTTCGAAAAATTCGATTGCCCTAACTCGAACTCAATAAAATTTATCCAAAGAACTAAACTGATTTAAACTTTGGAAAAAAATATATCTAACATCTCTGCACAACATTATCCAGCAAATAGATATTCTTTGTCATACCCACAACACGTTACCTACTATTCACGATCGTGATCTAAAAGAAAAAATCTCCGCGTGCAAGCTGTTTTTCCTGCTGGATGGGAGCGCACCTGCTTTTTTACCTGAAGGAAATATCTGATGCAAATATTTTCGAAATAGAGGAAAATTTTCGACGGGGAAAAAAGATAAAACTCGAAAAACAACGATTATTTAGAAGCGAAGAAGTTATGTTTCTATTAGAATAAAGATAGATGAACTATCTTATCACGTTGGCCTCGATGAATGGATGAACGAATGAACGAATGAACGAATGAATGAATGAATGCATAAATAAACGAAAAAACGAACGAGCGAATGAATAAATAAACGAATAAATAAATAAATAAATAAATAAATAAATAACCGGGAAACGCAGGTTCAGTGGACATGGCGGTGAGGATATAGGAGGAAGAGGGTGAGTCGGGTGAGTCGAGACGAGTGAGGACGTGCGGTAAAGGGGTGGAATGGACAGAGAGGAGGTATAGAGGATAGGCGTGGCGAGAGAGAGCAGAGGCGCACGCTCGAAACTCGCGTTGAGGCGCACGTCGACTCGAAAGGCGGGACTGGCCGAAGTTGCAAAGGCGGATCGAGCTTGAAGCCGGCGTGCTGTGGCGCGTCGAAAACGAACCTTTCCTCTCTCTTCCTCTCCCTCTCCTTCTCTCTCTTTCTCATTGTCTGTCTGTGTCTCTCTCTCTCTCTCTCTCTCTCTCTCTCTCTCTCTCTCTCTCTGTTTATCCGTCTTCTTTAACCGTGAACGAGCAAGCGAGGGAGCGAGCGCGCGCGGTGCTCGGCGTGATCGCGCGCGCGGCACGATTCGAGTCGCCGCCGTCGAGGAACGTCGTACGCGCGGACGAGAGAGCACCTGCCGCTTTTTCTCGTAATATCGTAGCTAAAGCGAGCAGAAGAGATTCTCGAACGAAAACGCATCGTCGAGTGTGTTTTTATACCGAAGGAGGACACTACGATTAGGATGAACGCGAGAACAATCTCGATCTTCCTCGGGATGAGCAGAACGAGAAGACAGAAGGGTTCGGTGAGCTGCTGAAGAGAAAAAGGGGGAATCAAGATTTTCTTCTTCTTCTTCTTCTTCTTCTCCTTCTCCTTCTCCTTCTTCTTCTGTTCCCTTTTTCTTTTTTTCATTCGAATCATCGAATTCTCTCTGTTATTTCTTTTCCCCTCTTTCGTCACCTCCATCCCTCGGTCTCGTAAGTGAAAAAATGTTGGTGCCGCAGGAAATGATGGCGGCTCAGTCGAAGATGCTTTATCAAATCAACAAGTATTACGGAGAACGCGTGCAAGCACGTATGGGACAGGTACAGAAGACGATAAGAGAAGTCTGTAAGGTCGTGCAGGATGTGTTAAAGGAGGTTGAGGTACAAGAGCCACGCTTCATATCCTCGCTGACCGAGTGCAACGGTCGTTACGAGGGTCTCGAAGTGATTTCACCGGGGGAATTTGAGGTGGTGCTATACCTGAATCAAATGGGCGTCTTCAACTTCGTCGACGACGGCACCCTGCCGGGTTGCGCCGTTTTAAAGCTTAGCGACGGCCGCAAGAGGTCCATGTCTCTTTGGGTAGAATTCATCACCGCGAGCGGTTACTTGTCCGCGAGAAAGATCCGATCGAGATTTCAGACCTTGGTGGCCCAGGCCTGTGACAAGTGTACTTATCGAGACTCCGTTAAAATGATAGCCGATACTACCGAGGTGAAGCTACGTATTCGAGAGAGATACGTCGTTCAAATCACACCGGCATTCAAGTGTTCCGGCGTGTGGCCAAGATCGGCAGCTCATTGGCCGATCCCCCATATTCCCTGGCCTCATCCTAATCTCGTCGCGGAAGTCAAAACCGAGGGTTTCGATCTTCTTTCGAAGGAGAGCGTTGCTTTGCAAGGGAAACAATCGGCGATGGAAGGAGACGCCTGGGTGTTGAGTTTTACCGAGGCCGAGACCAGACTCTTGCAGGGTGGCTGCCGACGCAAATGTTTGAGCATTCTTAAAACTCTCAGAGATCGACACCTCGATCTTCCTGGCAATCCGGTAACGAGTTATCACATGAAGACCTTACTCCTTTACGAGTGCGAGAAACATCCTCTCGAAGCCGAATGGGACGAGGCTTGCTTGGCCGATCGAATGAACGGCATCTTTTTGCAACTTATTTCTTGTCTCCAATGTCGAAGATGTCCTCATTATTTTCTACCGAACCTCGACTTGTTCAAAGGAAAATCACCCAGCGGCTTGGAAAACGCCGCCAAACAAGTTTGGAGACTGACCAGAGAATTGTTGACCAACAGCCGTGCTCTCGAGAAACTTTAGCGATCTTCCCTTAGATGCAACATATCTTTCGTGATACTTTGAAGATAAAAGAAAAGACAAGTGTGCATTAATGAACTGTTCTTGAAATAAAAGCCTCCCTTTAATTCGCCGCAACATTTCGCGCAATAAGGTTACAATTCATTCTCTGTTACTATATTTAATTACTTTAAATACGAAACATATTTGAATCGAATCGTCGAAGTTCTTCACCTGCCACTTTACGTAATGCTTTTCGTTCAATCGACCGAATGTTCCGGTTTAAAATACGAAGAACGAACGTTCGACATTTCACATATTTCGTGAAAAAATTGTACTTTCCTACATAAATCTATCATTCCCCTATATACATCTATTATCCATCGACGCAAAGCGTATTGTAATTCTATCTGTTTCGATCTTAAAAAAATAAAATTGAAGAACATTTATAACCATTTATAAAAGCGAGCTTACGGCAAAAGAAAGAACTGCGATTTCATTGCGCATCGTTACGTGTAAATAATTTTTGATATTATTTAAACGATATTTATTATTAATATACCTAATCGAATCGCTATTTAAAATTATAAGACGACGATGTACATAATAAATGCATTTATCTCGATGTAAAAAAAAAAGAGAAAGAAAGAGAAAAAAAGGAACAAAATGAGCCATGTCTTTCTATAATCGACAAACAACTGTGATGGAATCGATGACACTTTAACGACTTATTTATCATGCTCGAGCATAATCTAGGTAACGATTATTGTCTCCGTAATACGTAGTTATCGAGTACTTTCGAGAGAACGACTTGGTGTTCGGCGTAGCAGCGACTATCATTTTTATTACCCCCTTTTGCATTTTATTACGTCGGCATCCTATCTTAATTCTATCCTAACGTTTCTCTTCCTACCATCATCGATGCTCGAACGACGCTGTTTAAACTCCCGTCGGATAATTTTCGTGCTTCGCGGCGCGTGTCAAATTCATCGAATGCTGCCACTCGATCGCTACCGTTCTTACATCGATCAATACATCGTTTCCAAATGGTAGATCGACTTAATTACCATCACGATTACACTTATTAATGATTCGTGTTACATATGTCCTTTGCTTCGGATGTCCTATTCGCTTTGTGAATAATTTTACATTTTACTGCGATAATACTATCACCTAACTTTGTCTACTATTTTTCATCGAATTCTACTTCACCTGCTCTATTTATCATCGTAAAAGAAAATATAAAAACTTTTGCATTTTTTTATCTTAAAAATGAAATTTACATTCATTTTGCTTAATTCTTCTTCCTTTTTTGAAACAGATAGATTCGTTTCTTTAAAAGTCCACAAATTAAAAGTCCGTACGAAAAGTGATTAACCGAATGAAAAATGATTATTCGAGGGAATTCATTCAACAAAGTACGAGAATCATTAATCCTCTTAATTATCCGCCCAAGATATTTCAGTTCATTTCAGGTTAACACATAGCTCTTTGTCAAGCCGCACCCATATAGCATGACCATCGAATAATAACTTTCTCATGCACGATCTAATGAATCAATCTCTCAAACGGAAATGATCAAACAAAGATAGAATTTAACAATCGTAAAATCGGAAAAGCAAAAGTAAAAACGAGGAAAAGCTATAACGATAAAACATCGACGGAAACTAAATCGAAGGAAAATAAATACGATGGAATTGAAATTACGATCGCTATAGCCAAGTTAGGGATGAAAAACCATGAGAAGGGTAAGAATGGGGAGGAAGAGGGGTGAGTTTTTGGATCGTAGAGAGGTTAGCCGGTACAACCATTCGCACACGTAGGTTACTCACACATGCACAAATAAGTAAGTAAGCATACTGTACTATATTATAGGCAGACGAGTATGATAGTGTTGGTGAGTCGTGGCGTGGTCGGAAAGTCGGATCGATTGTTTCGCGTCGACGTTGGAACTCTCCGCCCTATGGTGGTCGAGCTAACCGAGGATTGGTCGAATTAACGCAAACCGGGGGCGTTACCAAACCATGAAGCACGATCACGCGAGAAAGCCGACACGCCTCCAACTAGCAGCAGGGAAGGACGATTGGATCTACGAAGGTGGAAAGCGGCGCAGTCGACAATCTGCTCCTGCACGGAGACCCTCGTTCGTCTCCTTCTCCTGCATCGTTCGTGTCTCCGATAAGAAATATTCGAGAAACGCAAAGAGTACGAAGGAGCGTTCGTTCGTGAGATAAAAAAAGAGAAAAAAGCAAAAAGAAATAGAACAAAAAAGGCTAAGGGAGTAAAAGATAAAAAAAGGAAGATTTTTTGGAACGGGAAGAAAAAAGAACTGGACGAGATCATGTGTCCCGTCCGATTGAATTTTTTTTGATAGAAGATAAGACCGAGAGTAGAAAAAAGACGGGATTAAATTTAAGAATGCGGTGATCGAATTCGTTGGAAAAAACGGAGAAGCCCTCCGGGCTTCTTAAAGGATTTCTGGGAAGGAGCCCGGGCCGAGTCAGGCCGGTCCCGGTGCAAAGATGTTGGTGCCGGCTGAGATGCTGGCCGCTCAGTCGAAGATGGTTTACCAGATCAACAAGTACTTCGGGGAACGCGTGATGGGTAGGAAGAGTCAAGTGGCAAAAACGATTCAGGAAGTTTGCAGGGTTGTGCAGGATGTACTTAAGGAAGTCGAGGTACAGGAGCCTCGTTTCATCTCTTCTCTTACGGATTACAACGGTCGATTCGACGGTCTAGATGTGATCTCACCTACCGAGTTCGAGATCGTCATCTATCTCAATCAAATGGGTGTATTAAACTTCGTCGACGACGGCACGTTGCCTGGATGTGCGGTGTTGAAACTCAGCGACGGTAGAAAGAGATCGATGTCACTTTGGGTAGAGTTCATAACGGCGAGCGGATACCTATCAGCTAGAAAAATTCGATCGAGGTTTCAAACGTTGGTTGCCCAGGCTTGCGACAAGTGTGCCTATAGGGACTCGGTCAAAATGATAGCAGACACGACGGAAGTTAAGTTACGGATACGCGAGAGATACATCGTACAAATCACGCCCGCGTTTAAGTGCGCCGGACTCTGGCCAAGATCGGCCTCTCATTGGCCAATCGCACATATACCATGGCCACATCCGAATATCGTCGCGGAAGTTAAGGCAGAGGGTTTCGATATGCTCTCGAAGGAATGTATCGGACTTCAGGGAAAACAGTCGGCCATGGAGGGCGATGCCTGGGCGTTGTCCTTCATCGATGCTGAAAATCGACTACTCCAAGGTGCTAGCAGAAAGCGTTGTCTGAGTATTCTCAAGACCCTTAGGGATCGACACCTTGATTTACCGGGCAATCCTGTCACCAGTTATCACATGAAGACATTGTTACTTTACGAATGTGAAAAGCACCCTCACGAGGCCGAATGGGACGAGGCCTGTCTAGGCGATCGAATCAATGGCATTTTCTTACAACTTATTTCCTGTCTCCAATGTCGAAGATGTCCTCACTACTTCCTACCTAACCTTGATCTCTTCAAAGGGAAATCACCTAGTGGCTTGGAAAACGCAGCTAAACAAGTCTGGAGACTAACGAGAGAATTACTGACGAATAGCCGAGCATTGGAGAAGCTCTAGTTTACAAAAAAACAAAGAAGAGAAAAATATTCGATCGTAAATACAATATTAAAACGTTTTTAACGATCGATCGATTCCTAGAATCGACATCGAACGCTAGTTTCTCATTCACCGAGCGTTCTCATCTTTCGGAGACATCAACGACAAAAGAAAAAAATAAAAACGTACCCAGTGATTTTTGTGATCGTGCAACGAACGGCTCGCGTTTACGAGTTAGTGCCATAATTATCTACATTGACGTTCCGTCTTAAAAAAAGCAATTCGTTTCTTTCCTTTCGACGTACTTACTCCCTTTTTTCTACTTGCGCGGAGAAGCTGCCGTCGCTCGGATGGATCGCGTTTTCTCGTCTCTCTAAAAAGAAACGCGGATTGGCCCTTTGTCGTTCGCGATCATCATCTATAAGAAACTCAATAAGATAGTGAAAATGAGTGTGTCTATTGACAAAAAGGAAAAGGAATGAGAAAATACGACGAATTTTCATGCTCTATCAAAATGTTACACGATACAAAGGGTCAATCGTTTTTCATCGACTGTTTTGTTTCCCGCCGCTATGTAAATAATATTTGAAAGATATTTATTAAACTGTGTAACGAAATGTAAAATACAGTACCTATTTATACGAAACCTTCGACGCGTTTTCTTCGATCAAACATCACGAAACCATTCCTACTCTTTTCATCTTTTCTATTTCTTTCTTTCTTTCTTACTATCCTAACGATCGTTCTCCGAAAATCAAAGCCTCGTAAATTTCTCGATCGTTGTTGGTAAGATCGTTAAACGTTTCGTTCGATAAACGAGCTGGCTCGTGGAGTGCGAGTTAGGTCTCATAAATTTTATACTCTCTCACACTTTTTTGTCCTTTCTTCGATTCTTAAAACGTCTATGAATATGAATATAAAGGAGAGAATTTTCTACTTTGTCATTTCTTTTTCTTCCGCGTTTTTTTCCGGTTTTTACGCGATTGGTACAATTTTAAAAGCGTGTTTACCTACTTATAAGGCAGACATATAGATAAGTTGATTAGAAATTTATCGTAATGCGTCCTAGCTTCAAAACACTTGCCCTTATTTAATGATATAAATGTTAACATGAAAAACTAGTTTCAAACAAACATGCTAAACAATCGCTAAACATCATTATCGTTACTTATCACGAACATTACGCAAATTGTAATGTTCTTACATTTTATGTCAGTATTTACTTAATCATGAATATAGTGTACGAGAACTAGTTTCACATCGTGTATTATAATTACTAACGTATAATACTCGCAGAATATTTTAATTATTTTACTTTTTATAAGAATTTTAATTCTAACCGTAAGAATTAATAATCCTATTTACATACATTATTATATATTCAGATTTGAAAAACAATTTTATCGTATTACGTTGAAGAATAAAAAAGTACAATTTTTAATTTTTCTTCATTAATTATTAATCAAGATAAAATCGATAAATGGGTCGTTAAAAAATTTATGCAAAAGAAAATGATAATGAATCTATCTAGTGATAAAACGTTTAATGAGAAGTAACATTGTACGTGTTAGAAATGAATTTAAATGAAATATTTTCAAGCTTTGTCGACACGATCGATTCTAAAACGCGTATCAAATGTAATGGTACAACTCTGACTGACAGAAACGAGCGTGAAACTGGCAGCGTTTCAAGCAATATTACTAATAATCTTGTTTATCTTCGTGCATCACAGAAATTTCAAATAATCTTCTACTTACTATCAAGTGCGAAGAAGTAAACTTGCGAAGTAAGTAACTCTAACTCGTCTCAAAGTTCCCGCACAAAATTATTTACAGAAATAAATGCCCGTTCTATCTATACCGAAAATTCGTTTGATAAAGTTAAATGGTAGATAACGTACGCGAAGCTCAAGAGAGATCGAAAAATAAATAGCGTGACCAGGCTCGTTAGCTTTAAAATGAGCTTATATCTTTGTCATAAAATATGTGTACGAAAGATAACGGTTCTTGGAAATAGTTCATGCTTTTTTTCTCTTTCTTCTTTTCTTTTTGTTGTCGCTAAATATATTTCATTCTAAAAACGAATAAACCTGTAAGAAAGAAGGAGAAGAAAATAATGAACTTGTCTAAGGATATTCCCGTCAAAATTAAAATTTAGAGGTTAATTAAGAAATACGTAACTAATGCTTGGTATGAAAGCAAAAAGAAATATGAACAGTTAATTACTATTGACGCTGATAGGATAAACCATATAGATTTTAGATCATTCGTATAATCGATCATTGCATAATCTGTACCAAGGAGTTGTCAGACGCTATTTCTAATAGCATAAAAAAACAGAAGCAACAAGGAATAATCTGTAAGATATTTATTATAGGTACGCACGTTCGTAAAAAGTTGATTAGAATAAATTATTAATATCTTGTATAGTTCGCATAATTTCTAGGTAGTTGAATGATTAAACGATCTCATATTATTAATCGTTTGATCTACACTTATAAAGTGAATATTACTGATCATTATTTGAAATTTCTGCTCCTTAATATTTTATTACCTACATCGTAACTATCCATTTTATGCAATTATTATTTCAGTCTTTATTTAGCAATCTATCGATAAAATGTCCTGTGCAATAATAATATTTTATATCTACGAGGAAGTTCTTCGAACTTTTCGAGTTTTTTTCCTTGTTTATTCTTTCGAATATTATCTGAATGTAGTATTTTAAGTTCGAATTGAGACATGCCGCGATAGGATGTTTCACGGATAAGAAACTAAGAAAATCACCTATTAGGGAATACACTCTTCGCTTTCGTATCATCGGTTAATCGCGACAGAGATAAGACGATTCCTTAAAATGTTTCGAGGAGCTATTGAATGAAGGTGCACGTATTTCAGAAAATACGAATTCTGCCTGTGCAAAATGTCCGTTCGCTATCTCGCAGTAGGAAACCCGATCACCGGACGAAGAGGAGCGGAATTTTCAACGAATCACGAGTAGGTGAGAGAGAGAGAGAGATAGAGAGAGAGAGAGAGAGAGAGAGAGAGAGAAACGAAGGTAAAGGGTCTACAGAAAGAGAGAAAGAGAGAGAGAGAGAGAAGTATGCAAACGACGAGGAGTCATTCTCCTTTTTTTCACGACGACGATCTTTCGAATGACCGGCAACAAGGATCCTCCGTATCGACGCATCGAGTGGTCCTAAAACTCGAATCGTGTCGCTACGAAAAGACAAAATGAAATAGAAAAAGAAAGGGGAAAAAAATCTAGGAAAAGAGAAATAAGAAGAAGAAGGAGAAGAAGAAGATCAGGAAGCGGATGACGAAAGAAGGCAGAATAGACGAAGAAGTTAAAGGAAAGAGGAGAAGAAGATGAAAACGAAGAGATTGAAGAAGAAGACGAAGAAGAAGATGAGCGTAGGATGTAAAAGAGAGAAAGAGAGAGAGAGAGACAGACAGACAGAGAGAAAGAGACAGAGAGATAGAGAAAGAGAGAGAGTCGGGTTCGTGCCGGCTCATTCCATCTCTTTCTTCCACGTTCCTTCTTTAGGGTGATCTCGGCTGGTCCTCGTCGGTTGCCAGGACCTCCGCTATAAAACGCTCAGATAAAGCCGCGATGTTTATATGCGGGGATCGCAAGCAAGCGAGAGGAGTGCCGCGTGGAAGGAGAGAGAGATATACCTGCTGGCCGAGCGCCGACAAAATAATAAGACAAAAGGCACACGGGGGTGGGGGGTGGACGACGGTGGTGGCGACGGAGGAGAAGAGAGAGAAAGAGAGAGAGAGAGAAGGAGAAGGAGAGGAGAGCGAAGTGAGGGGGAAGAAAACCGGACAGGAATGCACGCACGGACGAACTCGAGGCTCGTTGCAGCCTTCTTGCAGCCTCGCTTCCAAAGCCATCCTCCTTATCTTCCGTACCTACTTCGAGCGAGTTCTCAAAGCTAACTTTTGGTTTCTTACTTCAACGACACGATCGTTAATAGTTATTTAATAGTCTCTCACTTTTACTAACGCCTTTCGGTACCTAATTTCTTCTAACAAGGACCGGTTCAATCTATATTGCCTTATAACGAATAGAACTCTTCAAACGATTTTGTGTAATACATTTACTCTCGCACTTGCATTTCTTTTTGTATAAAAAAAGAAAAAAAGACAAGATAATAAAAATATATAATAACGATTGGCTATAGAAGAGAACTTTTTTGAATAATATTTTGAGATAGTTAAGTACTTGACTACTTACTTGCCGAATATTCTACATTATGAAAATACTTTAATAAGATCGAAGACCCTTAACTTATCTGCCCATGCATCTTTATCTACTCTCTCTCTCTCTCTCTCTCTCTCTCTCTCTCTCTCTCTCTCTTTCTTTCTCTCTCCTTCTCTCTCTTCTCTCTTTCTTTCACTCTACTCTTTTATTTCATTCTTTTTCTCTCTTTTTTCTTCTTATGAGCGCAGACACGCAAACTCGCGATATGCACGCGCGTTTAACGTATACTCGTCGTCGACGACGAGCGAGCACGAGGACACGCTCGACAAAGATCGCCATAATCGATATCGACGGAAGTACTCGTGCTACGCTCTTTGATGTTTTATACTGGCAGCGTTAAGGAACGTGACCTTCCCAATTGTACTTTTTAATGATTTAAATAACAAAACAAATATCTATACGAGGTATGATCAGAATTCGTGTCTTCTTTCTTTCTGTTAGAGACACGAATAAAATGTTTAAAAAAGTAAAGAAAAAGGATAAAAAAAAAAAAGAAAAAGAAAATTAAATCCAGACGATATTCACCACTTTCTGCAAAACTTTTTCATTTCTTCTTGCACGCGAGCTTCGATAAAATCATACTGGCACGACGTGGTAGAGAGAATCATGGAAGGAAGGATTGTAAAAATAACACGAATACTTTTTCACCGGACTTACGCGGGTCTTGTAAATTTTGGCGACGATAGTATAAATACCTTATATTTTATAAATTCTCGATGCTTTTTATCCTTCTTTATTGCAAAAAAAAATTTATTGCTTTTTTTTTTTTATTGAATTTCACGATCGTATTCTTAACGAAAAAACAAAGAAGAAAAAAAAACAAAAAGAAAACCCCATCGATAGAAATGTTTAACGTGTTTTTTCCTACACCTTATGTTCCTTTATCCTCTCGTAAGAATTCGCAATATAACCTCTACTGGTCTTTTCACGTAAAAAAAAATATCTACATTCACGACATTAATTTTATCGATATCACGCTCGTAAAGTTACACCGTTATCTCGTGAGTTCTTAGTGCACTTATCGAATTCTCCATGATACTCTACCTTTCGTTTTTTCTTCTTATGTTCGAAATGCATCAAGTAGGTATATGATATATCTGCCTCTCTCTCTCTCTCTCTCTCTTTTCTCATTTTTATCCGAAATCTTTAATTTCGTCGATATAATTTTCAAAAAGAATGGTATATAAAAAGAAATCCATTTTCTAAGCATAACTCGTCCTCTTAAATGAAACCCATAGAAACGTGAGAAAAGAAGAAGAGGAACGTCGCAGGAGATTTAAATTCTTATCGCGAAGAACGAATACGCCAGAAATTACGCGCCTTTCCTTTATCGCGTCCCGCATACCAAAACGATTGCACAACACAAGAAATGTATATCGTATCGAGATATCGTCGCGAGATTCTTATACTTGACTTTACTCGTGATTAACGAGAGAATGTCGGTAGCAGATGCGAATGAATTTAAAATAAACGGCGCGAGCTTTACCGGCGATCATTGAATTTATATCGTCGTCCTTTCGATCGGATAAAATTTTATTTCGTGATGACTTTAAAGCGGAAGACGACGATACCGTGACAGATACCATCGAAGCAATCGATATTTCTTGTCAAATCTTGAGAATTTCTTTGAAGCCGACGACTCGTATTTCATCTTACTTCGAAGAGATTAATTCTAATGATGTATAATACGTTCGCATTATTATACGCGATCGTACGATCGATCGGATTGCACTTATGCAAGGATCTAATCAATAATAGTTAATCTTGAAAATATTATCAGAGAAAATTGTTTACTTCGAATCGCATTATCGTAATTTGATTTAACATTGTTATTTCAAATTTCGAAAGAAAAGAAAATTAGAATTAAAAACGGCAAAATCGACGATAAGTATTAAAACGATAGATACAGATCGTCTGAAAATGTTTCGAGGGCTCGTCTCTTTTTCGGGGTCACATGTGCGCTCTCGTCGTCGTCCGCGACGTTGAAACCCACCCTCCGTTCCTCCCCGTACCCAAAGTCTGAGAAGACTCCACTTACCGTCGGCATTATCCTACGAGCCGTTACAGCTTTATGAGCAAAACCACTTAGTGTATCGTCGCCGTGGGACTCCGTTAGGTCATTGCGTGTTGATATGAAACATTGATGAGAAAACGAATAAGGGGTGTCGCGTAGAGCGATCAAGGGGTAGTTTCGAGAAGCTATACGAGGATCTTCGAAAAGCAACCTGTCGGAGAGGACGAAGAAAAAAATGTCTTATCTCTTGAATTTTATTTAAAATGAATACGCGAACAAATAAAAGTATCTACGTATAACTAAATTTTAATTATTACTTCGGCCAAATTATTTTCTCATGTTTTTAAAATTTTCTAAGATTATTTTAATTATCCCAAAAGATACCAGTAAAAAGAAAACAGAATATAGAATTATCGGGTTCGAAATGTGTTACACGAAACTGTAATCTCATACTTTAAAAGACTCTTATCTCATACTCGCGTCACCGTACTCGTAGTCTCGCCTACTTTACGTCGCGATTTCCTTTAACGATTAAAAAAGATTGGGATGGTATTTACGAAGAACAAGAATACCCTCTTTCTCCTTTTCTCTTTTTTAAACCTTCATTTGCTTTTCAGGAGAGCCGATGTTCCTCTTATTATTATTTTTGGAGAATACGAAATTAATGTGGGTTATTGGATAAGAGAAACAAAGTAGGAAAGCGGATCTTTTACGGCCTGACTCGCGTGTTCACCCAATGGCGTGGATAACGACTTCGAGTGGGTGAGAAAAGTGTCATGGACATCCGGTGATCTGGTTAACGTCTTCCATGGACCACTCTCGTCTCTTTCTTTCTCTCTTCAGAAGAGATCTTTGCCTCTTTAAATGCATCCGATTCTAACGGAAGGCAACTATACTGGCGGCTCTCTTTGTTCTCTCTATCCTTTTTTTTGAGGAAGAGAGAGAAAGAGAGAGAGAGAGAGATAGAGAAAGAGACAGAAATTTGGAGGAGACTTGTTTTCGATTCGGTCCGGTAGCTGAATATATATATATATATATATATATATATATATATATATATATATATATATATATATATATATATATATATACACACACACAAATATACATAACAGCAAATGCGTCGAAATCTGGCGTGGTAAATCAAGCGGCAGACCAAGAGAGTACTTTACGTTAAATGCGCTAAACGTTCTCGGATATTATACAGTTTAGAACGTGTTGCCCGCCATTTTTCACTGCTCGTTTCTCTTGCCGGAAATAAGAGAAGAAATGAGAAAAGGTTATATGTTCAGATCGTAGTCGATTTGTAAGATATTTTTTCTGAAGGCCACGAACGTTCTACATTTTGCGATTATTGAAATTTATGTGTACGCATGTCCTACGTACAGTCGACAATGTCAGTTTTCTTAAATAAAAAAGCAATCGAATTATAGTACAAGAAAGTATCGTGTGACGTTTAAGAAATATGTAAGCCTGTATTGGCACGTGGCATCGCAATTTTAAGAAGTACGTAATCACTTTATCCCGCTCGTATAATTTATGACCGTAATATCCGGAAAATTCTCGATTGATATAAACGATCGCAGGGTAGGAAAAAAATGTTATTTCCCTATGACCAAGTTCGTACGAAAGTTTCGCCTTCGATATTTCACCTGAAACGACTTTCGAAGAAATATGGACAAGGTTTAAAAACGATCGATACCGTCTAGTTGTTTTATAAAATATAAGGAAAAAAAAGAAGATATAATAATATCGATCTCTAGAGAAAAGATGAGAGAGCGATTTTAAAAAGCGTTTCTACTAGCTCGAGGAAAACAAATTGAATCGCCCACCGACCTTCGTGATACCATTACCATTGAAAGGGGTAAAGGACGGCTTAAGTGCAGGCGCAATATAATTTATCAGTCCAGAGGGAGACGATTATTAACGAGTCTTGCCACTTCAAACGTCTCTAATTTCGTCGCATGAAGGACAAATTACTTAACGTATAACAAAATCATAATACTCACGAACGTACTCTACCTATAAATAATACCATACCGTTTGTTAATATCTACAAACGAATGTAAGAAAATTCAAATAGATTCGAATAAATTGACTTCATTTGAAAATACGATCTTATTTAAGTCATTAGTTATATACTTATATTAAAGAGATTATCACGATCAATCATCACGAATTATTCAATAGTTTAGATCGATAAAGATATATCCCGATCGAAAAGAAATATCTATTCTGAAAAATCGCGGACATATAATCTCTCAGATATCAAACTTGAAATTCGATTAATCCGAAATTCGAAGTAGCGTGGGCGGAACCAACAAAGGGAAACACTATCACGGAGATTTATGTCTTGAAAATTGTCGAAGGAATACGAGGGCTATCTATACGAACGAATTACAAGGGGATGCTGCTGCCGTTTCATGAGCAGACGTCGAGAAGGGAAAATCGGTAGTCATCCAGTTTCTCCCTAGGGAGATTGAACGCGCAAACGTCGTACGCGCTCGTCGCGATGGGAACGTTCTAGAGCGGAGGTGGAAGGCAAGGCGAAAAACAACGACAACGGCGTTTATTTTTGGAGTAGCAGGATAGATGCATCCTTTTGCTTGAATTATCGTTGCGAGCTACGATACGTTAGAGAAACCTTTTTTTCCAACTTTTCTTCTTTTTTCGCTCTTCCGACTTCTTTTACATCGCCCCAAGAAAACAACTTTCTTTCTCTCTCTCTCTCTCTTTCTTGGTTTTTCTTCTTCTTTTTCTTCTTTATTCTTTCTCTTTCTCCGTTTACTCGTCTCCGCCAGACGAAAAGCTTTCTTTTCTTCAAGTCCAACTAGTATATATCGCCTGTTTACGTTCGTAACTTCAAAGACGCAGCCCGTAGCTATTTCACGATACGAGCAAAGCGCTTTGCTACCACGTCGAAGGAACATCGAAGTCGAAGCTCTAATGCTACCCTGTAAACGTTCATTTCTTTCTTTGTGAGCAAGCGATGTGCATAGTTATGCGCTACGTATATCTACTGGCCGACTGGTCGTTAGACAGACGCGTCGTCGTCTTACGACCGATTTACTTACCGGTAACTACGAACCAACTATCTTTCCCTGGTCGCAAGAGACAAATCGATAGCCATGTTTCTCTAATACGATATTCAACTTCAAAAGCAAGCAGAAAAAGATCGGATTATAATTCGTAGGACTACGAGTTATCGTTACGTTGAATTCGTTAAATGATTCGATTGATTATTTACGAAAAATATCGAATTTTCGAGCTTCCGATCGATTTATCGAGTACTTCTCGACTTTGTTAGAGCTCAATCTCGAGATTGTATTTATGTTTGTCCGAGAAGAAAAGTATTTTAACATTATCGAAGACTTCTACGTCAAGAGAAGAAAAAAAAAGAACTTTGCGCAGAGATTAAAAACCAAAGAATAAATTTATAAAATCTATGGACATCTTCGAAGTACGCTCGAAGGTGATTTTGAATCGATGAATAATTAATTATTAATAGGAAGACGGTAGTAGATAAACTTTATATCCTAAACGTACAAGCAACTTGTTATAAGAAACACATAGAAACATGTAAATGATGTTAATGGCTGCGATTTACCGCGTATCACATAACTTATTTAATCTTTCGATCATCCCTCCATTTTGTCAATACGATCGTCTATAGAATCGTTTAATCGAAATCATTCGGCGAGACTTTAAAACCTTAGAAGGAAAAAAATTACCTCATCGGTCGCGCGCCTCTCTCGTAACTGATAAAAATAAACTTTTACGGATATAAGGAGGAGAAAAAAGAAGAGAAGGAGGAGGAGGAGGAGGAGGAGAAAGAGAAGGAGGTGAAGAAGGTGAAGGAGGAGAAGAAGGAGGAAAGAAAAGGTGTTCACGTCGCGGTATTCGTAGCTTGTTTCTCGCATGCCACGATGTCGTGAATACTAAGTGGACCAACGTTCTCGCTTTAGCCAGTCTACGACTAAAGTGTCCGGTTTATGTGTGGAGACGTTCTTTTCGAGAGAAATATCAGTGTCTCGAGAACGAGAGAAAGAGAAAGAGAAAGAGAAAGAGAAAGAAAAAGAGAAGAGATGGAATGACCGGTAGTCGCTCACGTGCGACGGCGACGTTAACGTCTTCGACCTTCCCCGTAATAATTCGTCCTCGTCTTCTTGCTCGTTTCTCGTATCATTTGGCCCGAGCCCACGAAAACGCGACTCCTTCGTCTCCTCGTTCCATCTCATCTTCCCTTTTTAAACTTTACTCTCTTCTCTAATCCAATCGGACACATGTACTTAATAGCAACGTTTAGTAACGGCTAATTTAATCGCACCGTCTTGCATTTCTCGCTTGAAAAGACGAAGAAGATTCGCGGGCCGATCATTTCGATGATTATTCTTGGAACGAGTATAAACGCGAATACGCGCGGACAATAGCAATAAGATAGCAAAATGTTAATATGGTAATTAGAATGAGTAAAAGGAGAGAAAGAAAGAAAGAGAGAAAGAGAGAAAGAGAGAGAGAAAGAGAGAGAGAGAGAGAGTGTGTGTGTGACTGATCGATGCTCTTAGCAACCTGTTTGAGAATGCAAAATGTAAGGACGAGCGTTTAGAATCGATTGTACGCGTGCCAATTCGTCGCGTGAATGAGCATTAAGATGGATCTCGAGTTCTCCGATTCATTCCGTTAGAGATCTACGCCAGTTCTGATTCATGATATAGCCACTGTGAAAGCGATTAACGTGAAAGCGATTTATTTTTCGATAGTTCCGAGATATTCATTAACGTCGTTCCGTAATTAACGCCAAGATGATTCAATCGAGCTGTTTCAAGATGTTTCTAAAGATGTTTTAAGATCGGTACGATGAAATCTTGTCGTGCCCGAGTAGAATGTTTTCGCTTAGTGAATCTCGACGAGCTGCCAACGATTAATCCAGGCTGACTAGAGAGAGAGAGAGAGAGAGAGAGAGAGAGAGAGAGAAAGGAAAAAAGGAAAAGAGACAGAGGGTGGTTTAGAACAGGACCGTAACCTTATATCTACGGAACCCCGTTCGACTAAGCTCGAGTTAGAAAAAGAGAGAGAAAAATGAGAAAGAAGAGGGAGGCCTCTTTCCAGGGCCGATCTCATATCGTATTTCGTGTTATTCAAATGTCCAACAATGCTATTAAAGGATTTCTCGGGTAATCCTTTCCCCGCAGTTGGCGAAGAGAGGGATAGAGGAGCTGGGTTTGGTTCATGGCGAGAACATCGAACGGCACAAAGCGTCGGACATTTGCGCCGGGACACAAACGGACGCAAACAGGCGCAGGACAATGGCGACTGGGGCCTATCTCGCGAGCTTTGTTCTTGCCGATCGCGAACCTCTCTCTTGTTCCTACCTATGTTTTTTTTTTCTCCAGCTTTCTCCTTACAGCCCTAGCTACCAGTACCAAAAGGGTTTCTTTTTCCGATCAACGGTACTCGTATAGTTCGACTTCCGGTAGAGTGGAATTTTTAGATTTTTCCGAATGATAAACCAGATCATTTTTTTCGATTAAAAGTTTACAAAAGGATTTGAATATAAAGGGACAATTATTAATGGTTCTTATAAAAATAGCTTTCGTTTGTATATGTATGCTAAGGTTTGTCGGATAAAGTTTAAAAGAACGATAAATAAATAAATGTTACTTCGATTTCTCAAAATCTATTATCAAAATTTGTATGAAGTCACGTTCAAAGCGGTAATGACGTCAATAATCGTCAGTGGCAGAAAAGGAAAACTGGCACGACTTGTATCTGAATTTTAGTATCGCCCTATTACATTCAAGCTTTCAGAAATGGGTAGAGAACGAGCGTCGTGATCGCATGGGAATGAAGTCATCACTAACAGAGCGAGAGAAAGAGAAAGAGAACGACAGAGCAAAGCTGAAGTCAACCCTCATTGCATTCCGAGCGTTGGCTCGGAAACAATCACATTACATTTTGTAGATCAATTCTCGATTTTCTGTATCTCCCTCATCCACAAATGTTAGACAAGTTTTCCATCTTCCTTCTAGCTTCCCCTTCTTATCTAACGTAATCTAACGATTGGTTAATGAATGGATTTAATCGTAATTAAGTCAATTGAATCTTCCTTCAGCGTATATCATATTCCATTATCTACTTTCTTTTCGAAGATATCGTTTGTTAAAAAAACAATAAAAAAAATAGAGAAAAAAAAAAAACAAGATCTTCACAGATTCACACACAGAAAAGAAATTCTCAAATATTAGCAAGAAATGTATGTATCGATCAGACGAGTCAGAAGTTTTTACAAGAACGACCGTACAGCTATATCGAAATATCTAATAAAAAAATAAGTTGAAAGTACAACTGGCTCTAAAAGTGATATCCCTTAAAAAAGTGACGCGTGAACAAATGACGATAGCACTTTTTGTGGCTCCCGTGGCCGGTGGATTCGTAATAACTTCCACTCGAAGGAATTTCTCGACGGAGAAGGACGCCAGAGAAGAGTCAAGGATCATTAAATCGCATATTATAAATGCATTAAATACATTGGAGGGATGAGTCAGAGTGTTCCCGATCGGACAGAGAAAGCGGGTACTCGGATTCTGGGGAGGGTGGCAGGTGGCGCCAATTTTACGGGCCGACGCTCGTGACGGATGTAACGAGACGCGAGCGATTCTGCTCGCGCGAGCGCGCTCCTGTGCATTTGGTGCGAGCGAGTTCGTCACACGTGGTCGCTTCACTGGGCACGATGTCATGGTTTGTTTTATGGGAAACAGGGACTGCGGAGAGTCCACCATTATGCTTAGTTTCTGTTACAAAAGGGGCTGCTGAAGATTCTACGAAATCATTCCCCTCTGTTAAAGCTTCGATCTAACGACTAAATATACTCAGCAAGTATTCTAATCGATTATCCAAATCGATTTACGATTCACAAACCGATATTACTGGTTTGAACGAGAAATATAAGATATCGGACTCGAGGATCGAACTACGGATAAAATATCAATCCTTTCCGCACACTCTCCATTTCAACTTCTAAATATGGTTTAGAAAAAAAGAGAAGGAAAAGGAAGGGAAAGAGAAAAAAGGAAATATTACAGTTCGACATTAGCATAACACGAACAAGGGAACGAAGACGTTTTCCATTACCTGGCTCATTAATCATACCCGACTGACCCACGTTCGACGCGAACTACCCATTTCGCGGACCGTTCCAAAAGATGGAGGTTTTATCGATCTTCTCGAAGTTGCTACGCAAGATGTGTAAAGAAAGAAAGAAAAATAGAGAGAGAGAAACAAACAAACAAACAAACAGAAACAATACAATAAGAATACGCAAGAGATTATCAACTTTTGAGTATCAACTAATCGGATATATCATATCGAAAGTATTATGTTTGAAATCACACACGTCCCTTTTTGGCGAGCCTTTCTTTCGTCGCTTTTCCACAGCAGTTGTGTCTTCTTTGCCTGGTATAGATAGCGCGCGTGGCTCATTAGGACTAATGAGTAATGAGCCGATGATTAGAGGAGGCGGGCCGGAGGCGTGGCGCCACCTTGATCTTGCCGCCGAGTGGAACGAGTTGAGAAAAGCGATCCTTTTGTTTCTTTTACGTTTGCTGCTTCTTCCTATTCTTTCTTTCCTCATCCTCATCTTTTTCTCTATCTTTTTTCTTTTTTTTTCTTTTTTCTAGATATACACCATCTATCCTTTTCTCTTCTACATCGTTCCTTCCACTGGTGAATTCAACTTTGCTCAAACGATAAAGAAGTACGACTAGAATCTCGCAGGACGAGGTCCTGGAGTATCACGTTACCAGGTACCTCCTTCGTGGCAAGACCCTCTTCCACTTTAACTTAGTTCCTCGAAGGAAAGAAACTCGAGATTCTATGTCGGACTTTTTCGCATTCTTACCATAGAACGTTAATTTACATTCAGTTGTAACAAAGACTCGTGTCTGATTATTTCTTTTCTTCTTTCTTTTCTTTTTTTGTTTTAATTTTTTTGAAATTATATTTATAATAAAACATACAGTTGTAACAATAAAGTTCTTGATAGATCGATGTTTCAATAAATCTTTTAAAAACTATCGGTAAACGTATCGAATTCAAACTGTGAATACTTTTTTTTTTCACACAAATTGGCAAAATATCAATGGATGTATGGAAATAATGTTTCGACGAGAATAAAAAGAAATCATTGTCAGTTTGGATCCTTGATGCCCGAGGCGTCGTAATTCCCGTGTCAGAATGCTAACGTCAATTTCGTCGCGGCTCTTCTGACGGGACGATGCTTTGATTAGGTCGTTAAGTTTGCTAATGCACCCATAAAAACCTACTAATTTAACGAATGATGCCGGAGTTCTTTCTTCCCTCTTCGGCTTATTTTCTTCTTTTACATCGTTTTCCTCTACTATTACGTTGCAACAAGATTTTCTAACTTTTGCCGAGCCATTCTCCCGACGATGGAAAAGAAACAGGGAAGTCTTTTCTCTTCTTACATAAAACCTTTCGGGTTTCTTCAATTTTTCTCGCGAAGATCACCGAAGATTACTGGCATCGTGTGCGTTCTTCAACGAAGCCGCGCTATCGTAAAGATCTTAGTTTTATGGCCTGAGATTTTCATTAAATATATCTTGTATCATAATTTGTTGATTACCTCGATAATAGAAAGCAAACCAATTACGATACTGAATTGTATACTATTGAAAATATTATCTCAATTTTCTTGCCGATAATAGAAACTAACGAAGTATCCATTAAGTTAATCAATCATGTAAGAAAATCCATATATTTTTTTTTTTAATACCGTAATAAAGATACGAACGATCTAGGTATTTCTATCTAGGAATAAGAATAAGTATAGATGGATAGAAGCAGAGTAAAAGAGAGAGAGAGAGAGAGAAAGAGAAAGAGAAAGAGAAAAAGAGAGAGAAAGAAAGAGGAAGAAAGAAGGAAAGAGAAAGCACGCGTGTTTGGGGCCACAGAGTCGATGTCCCGCGGCTAGTGTCAACGTTTGACTTTACGAGGGAGCTGGCAGGCACAAGAATGAGAGAAAGCCCGTGGCTCGCAGGGGTTCCAGGTTCACAATGGCCACCCGTCGCGGCGAGACCAGCCCCCTCGACTCCCGAACGAGTTAATGTTATCCCGCGCCATCCTTGTGTAGTTGCGTTTCTATTAAATAGACGTCAATCGTGCGATTCGCCGAAGATTTATATCCCGCGATGATAGACAGGGATGGGCTTGAACAATATGAGAAATAAATAGGAGGAAAGAGTAGAGACACTATTTTTTAATAAATGTCTACAGTATGCAATCCTTATCTCGTCAATTCAAACGGACTTCTTTTTTCTGTTTTCTTTTTTTTCTTCTGTCCTACCACGATCGTAAAAGATACGAGCGCTCGTCTCCGACTCGATCGATCGTAAAAGTATTTTCTCTGAATTAAAAATAGATAAGGATTCCTCGCGGCTTTGTACTCCGGACTCACGAGGGTGGCGAACATCGGTCTCGGCAGTAATTCATTTCAATCGTTAGCTGTTTCTTAGCTATCTACGAACGGAATGAAACAAAACTTTTCGAATAAAGGACGTCGAACTTTGTGAAGTATCATCAGAAAAAAAAAAGAATAGATGTTTAGGCGATACCAAGCTTTGATGTTTCTTTTTTTCTTTGTTATTTTTTAATTTATTTTATTTTTTTTTTTCATATTCTTTTCTTTTTTTTTTTGAAAGGAAATAAGCGAAGAAAAATCATCGAGGTTGAAGTTTAATTCACCGAGAAACGACGAACGATCAACCCTTCCTAACTTCCTCCCTCGTATGATTTCTCGAATCTTTTTGAATCGAACTGCCACACCATATCGTCGTTCGAAATTCTCTTCAAGAGACACCACTCTTGAGATCCTTATTCTTTATTCTTTATTTTTCGTCTCTCTCTCTCTCTCTCTCTCTCTCTCTCTCTCTCTCTCTCTCTTTCTCTCTCTCTATATCTTTCTTCTTTTTTTATTTTTTTTTCCTTCCAAGACGGTAACCTGATCCTGTTATTCGCGCGACAGAACTCAAGAGAATTCCGCCGCTAGTATGCGTACATCTCGTGCGTCCCCTTTCCTTTTCCTTTTCCTCCTCTTCTTCTTCTTCTTCTTCTTCTTTTTTTACTCTTACTGTTTTCCACGTAGTATAATATGCGTGAAGAAGATCGGGTGGAAGATAAGAGAAACCCTTGGGGTTAACAGCGAGCCAGGTATATATCGAGGACACGAACGACGATCCCGCGTTCGAGTTTCTTCTCTTCCAAAGATGAAAATGTTGCCATCGTTTCTGTACGTTCGGACAAAACGATATCCGATATTTTGTTACGTTCTCGAGTGATTCAAGAAAACAAAAAAAAAAAGAAAGAAAAAATTATGAAATATCCAAAGAGAAAAAAATCCAATAAAATCATGCAAATTGTATCCAGATAATAGATTACGAATAAATTATTAATTCTTTATTATCTCAAATATATTAACGCATATCTAACCGATATGATATCGATTAAAACGAATTTTGAACGAGATCAACTTGAACAATTCGACAATATTAAAAAAGGACAGAAGAGGATTCTTTCTTCCTCGATTGTAAGGTGTCGTGTGTTTTTGAACACAATCATCTTTTTCATTTCTCTTTCCTTGTCTCTCTTAGTCGCTACCCTTCTTCTTTTCGAAGGTAAGTCCAACTGGAAGTCTGTTGGAAAGGGCTGCCTAGGTGACGGCGGCGCCTCAAAACACATCCATCTTCGAGGCCCGGTTTTAGGTCCATCCCTTTGGTCTACCATCCGTAAGGATCCAAGTCGGAGACGAAGACGAAGACGAAGACGAAGACGAAGACGAAGACGAAGAAGAAGACGCAGACGAGAGAAGTAGAGAAGAGAAGACGACGAGAGAGAAACTAACGGAGTACGGAGGAGTAAGGAAGGAGAGGTGAGCTGAGGTTGGAGAGGGGAAAAGGAGAAACTCGAACTGGACGGTTATTTATTAGAGAGGCCTCGTTAAGGTCCATCCTCGTAGCTGAATCTGTTTTCTGGTGAAGGTAGGAAGACCTGTCACACCCGCGTTATTCGAACCGAGACGACGGCATTGTTTTAATCTCCCACCATCGGCCTTTGTCATCGTCCACTACTCGTCGTCTCTCCTTTCTCATCCCTCTCTTACTCTCTCTCTCTCTCTCTCTCTCTCTCTCTCTCTCTCTCTCTCTCTCCTTCGGCGTTCTTTCGATGAACCACGCAAGACTTCTTCTTTCTCTTTCTTCTCGTCGGCCAATCATTTTCTCCAAAGAACGCGGCTCGTTCGCAAACTCTTTTCCCGAGATAAAATCTCGGCTTTCGGATAGTATCTCTTTAAAGGGAACATCCTTACCAAGATGGCTCTCGGTATTCACAATGGGAATTGATTACGTCGGCGTTCGAGAATTAAATAAGCAAGACGGTTCTTCCGACGTGGTGGCGGGTCGCCCTTCGACAACGATACTACGGTAGATCGGAGTTTTTCGCTGCTTCCGAATTTTATTTTTCATCGAATATTATTTGGAAAAATTTTAAAAGCATTTTTCTACGATTAATTTTATTTCTTCTTGTTCTTCTTTCTCTTTTTTAAACGAAAGACTCGACGATTACGTTTATTTATAAGTTTCCTCAAACGTATTTTCTGATAGACGATCTTCGATGAAAAAATCGATGAAATAAATCGTAAAAAGTAAACAATACGTATAAAAAGAATCTACGCATGGATTATGATCCTAGTACCTAATATCTAGTTGAACGGAAAAAAGAAAAAAGAAAAAGAAAAAATAAAATGGGCAATATCAAAGGGAAAAAGACGAGACGGTGGCTGTTTAACCTCAAACCACTTGGTGAGATCGTCGCGCATTTACTTGCGTAATATACAGCTCAGTGTATATCACGACGCAGCAATGCAGCCTGAACGTGGACATTTACGATCGTTGGTCGTAAGAGACGCCTTTTGTAGGACAACGGCGATACAATGTCAGGTGTCCACTTCGGGTAAACGTAGGCCAGTAAACGTGGGCACCACATACGAGAATTTTGTTTTCGATTATCCACCCACCCAACAACCACCCGATTTTATCCACCCACTGTCAAGAGAAAGTAAGATAGGGATAGGGATAGAAAAAGAAAGAAAGAGAAAGAGTCGCTCGCCCACGTTATGCCGAATCAACCGAATCTTTTAATTGCTTGACATCTTTATAGCTCGTATAAAACAATGAATAGTAAGACAGAGTTTCTCGATACGGAGGATGGAAGACGAAACGTCGTATCCCGTGGATCGAAACCATAGAGGATCATGTTCGAAGGGCATCGGTATATCATTTTTACGGTGTCTCAGGAATACGGTAGAGCTTAGGTTTCATCTTCGTTGCTGGAGGTGAGAAGGAAATTCGAGATGGTTACGAGCTAAGGAACATTTCTTTATTTCTCTTTCGATCTTTATATTCGATTTCATCTTTAAAAATATTAAATGTATTATGTATCCGCTTCTCGTTATATTCATGGCGATTAAATTTAATTTGAATTACATATACGTTTAATTATCACTGTGCGTATCGAGTTTGAGTCAGACGTGTCTTAATATTATTCTTCATTAATACGAATTTTTTAAAGCTGAAATTGAAAAGTACGGTCACAGAGGATAATATAGATTCGGAATATCAGCTAGTAGTCACGGCAACAACGACCAAACTTATCGTAGTCTCGTCTTCGCTTTCCATCGTGGTTCAAGGTCTGAGAATAAATCAACCGGTTCGTCGAAGAAGAAAACTCGGGCTGGCTATATACGATGATATATCCCGCGGTTAGGATTAATAACCGTAGTAATTAACGATCGGACGTGAGATCGTTCCGAAATGAGATTCTACGCGACCTTTATAGACGCTCGATCGATCTCATGAACGTAATCAAACTGGATAACTCATTGAGTCGCCAAACCGATTCTTCTTGATTTCTCGATCAGCTGTTAGAAAGAAAGCGCGTAAGTGACGATCATTATTTTTTTCTTTAATCTCACCTTCTCACCTTCTTAACGTTTTCTAAGATGAATAACTCTCGGATATACATATATTTTCTACGTACGTATTACGAACTAGACGAATAATTATTCGTTATTATCGTTATTAACTTTCTCGTAATCAATCTTTTATGAAACCTGACATTACGTTTTATATAATACGTTTTTTTTTCTATTTTTCATAAATGGAACGACCGAAGTGGATTTTATAACGAGCTCGTTTTATGTCATTAAAGCGATATACAGTAATCACAAGCTTTAATGTTTCACTTTAAAGATCACAATTCATTTCTTAAACGTTCATCGAATTTTATTTACTATGTACGATAACGGTTCAACTTTATCGTCTTCGGATTAAGTTCTGATAATTGCCAACTATTTGATAAAACCTTCTATGTAAAGATAATTTTTTTTCAAGCGGAGAAATCTCTCGGTTGTGATTTCGTTACAAAGTATTGCCTCGTTAGATGTAATGTGAGTCGTACACGATCGAGAGAAAATAAATATCTTCTGGGATTGCGATTGCTTCGATGGCAATTGCCGTGAGAGAGCTTCTAAGAAGATATTGAATGCTTTCTAAACGAAAGGTCGTTTGAAAGTGAATTTTCAATGATATATGGATCAATCGTGTGTACGATTTTCAAATGGTATCTATGACGTAACCATCAAATTACCAACAAACATAGATCAATTTTTCAATAATTTGTTTTAAAACAATATTTTCTTCAAAAATTATTTAAATAATTTCCAATTGAATCGATTTACGAAACTGTATTAGAGAGATTATTGAACGAATTGAAAAATACATGTGAATAAAAAAGAAATTGCAAAAAGAATTTAAGGGAGTATTTAGGAGAAAAGAAAAAAAAAACACACACACAAAAAGAAAGAAAGAGGAAGAAGATCGCGATAGTCCTAAAGAGATAATTCGTCGGTAAGGTTTGCTGGTATGGTTGGCCCTTCGGCATTATGGTTGCGGCGTCTGAGGCCGCGGGGGGCGCCGGCGCCGATGCTCGATGCCGGCGCCGGCGCGTAAAATCTCTGCGTTATGATCCCCCTCTTGCTCCACCCTCCCATTGGACCAAGGAACACCTTCTTCGTAAGGTGCTCCCACGACGTTCAGCCTTGCCGACGTCCGGCACCTTCTCTCTCTCTCTCTCTCTCTCTCTCTTTTTTTCTCTCTCTCTCTACATCTTCCTACGTAATTCTTTCTTTTTAAAGATCTCTTTCAAGTATTTTAATATTCAATTTCCAACTCTTTTAACGTCGTTCTATACTTTCGGTAATTCAAATACACCTAAAGGTATCACTCGAAAATATTATTAATTAATTAAAAACAAAACGTAGAAATGTTTTAATTATTCTTCGTATGGATTCAAAGTTTTATCTTCATATCAGTGAAAAATATCCTGATAAAATAAAAAAAGGAAGAAAGAAAGAAAGAAGGAACTTATTGTTTTATAATCACAGAAATGAAATTGATTTCTAATCTTGTTAAATTTGCATCTAATCGTTCATTCTCTCACGGGAAAATATGAACTAGATTTTCGGCTGTTGGTTCTACTTTTCTTTTTTATCTTCTTCTTCACCATAAAGAAATATTTTCGGGTCTTTTTTACTTTTTGTTTTAAGACATCTCGAGAGACCTTCGAGACTCGTGACAAATGGTACCTTTCAGGATAGGACCGATCGGTAAGTTTCACCGGTGCGACATGACCGCCGACACGCTGGATCATTCGGACAACATGAGAGAAGGACAAGGAAAGGGCTCTTCCCTTCGTGAGATCGGTCTCGAAGATGAGAAGTTTAAAAAAACTATAAGACTTTAACCTTCCATCAGTGATATTATTTACAAACGTTGTCCTATTCTAAAAGTTATTGGATACCTTTGAAATCGACGAGAAGTTAGCTAATATGATCAAACGATATCGTACGAACTAAGCAAAATAAATCGCGTGATATATCTACATAATAAACAGACTTCTGACCCGCATATTTCGCAAAAGTATTAATAGCATAATCGTGTTATATACACACCAGCATAATTCTGGTTATATTAATTTCTTATAAAGCGATACAACTAGCAGATATTTTTTCGATAATCAATAAATCGTTGGATCGATAATATTTGATCATTAATTTTTCAAGAACGAACGGACCCGCATTTTTCAATTCCTTTGACGTAATCGTAAACAATAAGTCCGAATCAAACGCAGCTGTAAGAGGATTTGCTCGAACAAAGCGATCTCAGTGCATCGATTTTAATTCGCACTTGGTCTAATAAGGAACAACTAAGCAAGCAAGCAAGTAAGTAAGTAAGTAAGTAAGTAAGTAAGTATGTAAGTAGACTCGTTAGCCTCGCGTCATCTTTTTCAGATCGGACTCTATATACTCTATAATTAAGAAGTATGTCGAGGATACGATCTCTCGCTCTTGAAACGACATTTGCTTTACGTGGTAATCGAACTTGTCATAAAGCAACGTCCTATACCATGTATCTTACGAAACATCGTAAAGCATCGTCAACAACTTGGAGGAACAAACAAACCCACTAGAAAAAGGAACGTTAAATGAAAAAAAGAAAAAAAACGCGAGAAGGTAAGAGAAGAAGGAAGAATGAAGAAAGAGAGAGAGAGAGAGAAAGAGATGGAAGAAGAACGAGATCGGATTCGATCGCGTCTGATTTTATTTTTGCGAGTAGCCCTCTCCCTCTTTCTCTCTTTTATCGAGATGAGCAGCGTGTGCGTTCGAGGAGAGGAAAGAGACGAAGAAGGGTCGGCAGGAGGGGAGAGGTATAATTGAATGTTTTGTATAATTAACCTGCGCCATAACTCAAGCTACGTCGCGCCTCCAGCCGCGGGCGGACCTCCCTTCTTTGCGAAGAGAAAGAGAGAGAGAGAGAGAGAGAGAGACAGAGAGAGAGAGAGAGAGGTTTGCTTCGCGAAGGAAGTATTTGTATATTCACGGATGCGCCTTATCCATTCTCTTGCATAAAAATTCACGTAAAGGGAATCTTCGGATAAAAAAAAGGAAAAAAAGAGAAAAAAGAAAAAAAAATAGAAAAGGAACAAAAAAGAAAGAAAAAAAGAAAAAAGGAAGTAAAAGAAAAGTCGGTGCGTCGATCGAAGACGATCGGAGATATTTCTTTGTACGATCGTGATGAAAGATTTAAAAAAAGATCGACAGAAATCGATCGCAATTTCCAAGTTGCGAAATCGTTATGGATTCGAGCGACCATCGGACTTTGTACACGTTCCATATATTCTTCCACAGTTAATGGATTAAAAATACCGTTGCACTATGCGTTAATCTAATCTCTTTGACACGCATTACCTAAGAAATTAATTATACATTCATGGGTTAGCAAATGAAAGAACAAATGCGATCGGACGCGTATGCATAAAGGTTCAACGCGTTAAGAGTTAGAAAGACTAGTGGTAAGGATAGAGAGAAAGATGGAAATACGTCGGAGCAGTTACGGTAAATATTTGTCAAGTCGAATCAACGTATCCGTTTATCCGAAAAAGTAATTGGCCGTCTAACCCGTTGTTAGGCTCGAATAGTAAGCTCGAAACCGTGACTGAAACCTACGCCTCCTTCTACCGATTTCGATGGGGGCCACCTAACAACCGGATAATCGTTGCCGTCAGGTCAGTGAGAAAGAGAAAAAGAAAAAGAAAGAGAAAGAGAAAGATACCGAACCTACACTCGTAGAAAACCGATCTCTGAAAAATCCAACAAAAATTTTGGACCTCGAGTTTACACAGTTTTGCACTAAGCTCCGTTTTGCATCTAAGAATATATCGTTTCCTTCCCAATAAACTTGACTATTCGCTTTTCGATGTTCTTTTCGCGAGAAAGAAAAAAGATCGTCCTCTTATTCTTACAAAGAATATTCCAAACTATCTACGATGTTCATTCGTAGCCCGAACACTCGATATCAGGCATGTGCTTTATAGAAGACCGGTGGAGAATATCCAATCGTAAATTATAGAACACCTAACGAGAATTAATCGTAGGGATATAGTATCGAGATCGTTAATCGAGACTCCGTGATACGTCCACCCTTCTTTCTCTGGAGTCTTCGATTAATGCCAGTAGCCAGTAAAATACATGATCCAAATTGGAAAAAAGATTCATTTCTTTCGCGTACCTATAATCCATGATATAATACAAAGGCGGTACGCAGATTAATTCGTTTCAAGAGCGACTTGGTAACCTGTCGTAAAACCGGATCGTTTCCTCGATCCGTTTACCATCCTTCTTCTTCTTCTTCTTCTTCTTCTTTCTTCTTCTCTTTATATTCTTTTTCTTCCTTTTTATTCTCAAAAAAGCCCGCGTTTAGAGAAATCTTTTTTATAAAGTACGCCAATTTACCGTCATTTCTGTAAGGCCGATGACGAGTAATATGTTCGCGGTGTGCTAGTAAGTGTTTAATTACAACAATTTCCATCTCGTTGCTCGGTTCTCTACAACATCGCCGTTAGCGTGTCACGCGAGATCGCTCGTTACGCGCACGCAATGAACTCTAATTGTTTAGCGTGTCGTGTTTTCACTCCCCATTCGTATAGGTAGTTGTTTCCTTTTTCTTTTTTTTTCCCTTTTAGTTTTTTCTTTCTTGTATGTTTTTTTTCTTCTGTAAACAACGTCATAAAAATTCTTGAAATTTCACTAGTCTAAAAGACGTTCATCTATATCGTTCACCTATCTCAACCATTCTGCATACTTTATTTCATTCACAGCTACATGTCTCGTGGTTAAAGAAACGGTCACCTAACCGCGTCGTCTAATCACGAGTCTACTCTCGAGTCTAGAGTATGTATTCCTTGCGGAACTTCTAAGTGCCTATTTAAATAGCTATATTTCAGAGCGTAGCCATAAGGCCAACAAACTGTCAAGAGATCATACCCTTGTCAAAATAATCGCTAAATTATGGGGATGCCTATAGTTTTAACTACCAGCTCGATCGCTCGTTCGTTCCCTCCTTTTCTCCTTGTGCTTCTCCTTCTCTCTCTCTCTCTCTCTCTCTCTCTCTCTCTCTCTCTCCCGATGTTCGGGTAACATTCCCATTTCTTGACTATCCGTTCGTCCCATCTCTTTCTTTCTTTCTCTTTGCGATACCTGCCATCATCCATGTATTTTCTTTCCTTCTCTTTTATTTTTTCGTTTCTCTCTTGTTCTTCTTTATATCCTTTTTTTTCCTTTCCGTTTTTTCTATTTTTTCTTTATCATCTTTTCTATTTTCTTTTTCTCACTCTTTTCCCTCTTTTGTAAAAAAAATTTTCATCTCCTTGCGCATACGAATGGACGAACAAGCGTGTATGCCGTGAATGAAAATCACATGGGACAGCTGACGCGCCCACTCCACAACGAGTTATCGAGTAGAAAATGATTAATGAGTCAATAAACCTTCTCATTCTACGACGAGAATTTTAGTCGTCGAGGGAACATTTTAATTGATAACTACTTTCTTAGTTTACGTTATTATTTGATAGTAAAAACATTCCCTGCACACATCGAATATATATTAAATATGTAAGTTCTCTTTATATATTATTAAATAATATCAAAACGAGTTCTCGATCGAAATAAATTTTATTATCATATTAATACGATAACAATTTTCTAATCGTTCGATTTATTTTGAGATGACTTTTCTAAATATTATTTCTTACGTCATATTGTCGAATAAATTTAGAAAGTAAAACTCACGTTCTAATTACACCATCACCCATCTCCTATTTCACGACTATCGATTACATAAACCAGCATCGATGAAGAACCTGCGGAAACTTTACGAGGCTCGTGTCTGGGACGAGTTCGTGTGCCCCCGTAGATTTTGCAGCATAGAATTATGTTCCATCGCTTGTGGCTATATGTGTGCGTACGTGTATGTATATATACATATATTTACACAACACACTTTATTCATAAGTCCGCGTGCAAGCACGTTATCGCAGAAAATATACGTTCTCTTGGCGTTATCTTCGGGACGCATGATTTGCGCGCTCGCCTATCGCGAAGGATTCATTAATATTAATCGATTCGTCGTCCTCGTAGTCGCAGCCATTTCGCGACGGATTGAAAAAGCACTACCCGAGGGCCTTTAAAAAAGAGAGAGAAAGAGAGAAAGAGAGAGTTACGCACGCGATCATGATTAATGATAGAAAAGGCGAGAACGGGTGATTAGGGGGCAAGGCAGAGGTGAAATTTCTCTTATCTCCTTCCTCTTATGCATATTCTTTAATGCGATCCTTTCGTTACCTCGCTTCATATTAAATACAACCGAGAACGAGGAAAATGATCCTAATTAATAATCGCACCAATGAGAATATTTACTTTATTCTATTTACATTTCGAACGGACGGATAATTTTCATGGTATTTATCCCATTACGGTCGATAATTACGGATCAATTTCACGAGTTAATTAAGTCGTCCATTGGCGTATCTAATAATATTCACGAGATATAAAACTTTCTTGAAAGTGATCGATTCTAATGAATAGAACAGTACATTGGTAAAGTGAAAAAAGGAATGGGATTTTTTATTCTGTGTTATTTTAGCGGGTTGTCAAGGTTAAACAACTCCAATTCCGTGTCATGTCAAAGGGATCAAGAAGGAAGGGCACGTTTCAAGCATACGTCCAGATGGCACGCGCGCCCAAAAAGGTGGGACGTGCTAACGATATCGGCATGAAGGTTAATTACGGTCGACTATACGAGGATCGTATAGAGGGAAAAAGAAGGAAGAGGGATGAAAGAGGATAGAAAGATGGGTGCCTCTGTATGGTCGAAAAATCAATGCGTTGAAAGGGTGACGGAGAAGAAAGAAAGAAAGAAAGAAAAAAAAAACAAAGAAACAAAAAATGAAATAACGAAAGAAAGATAGAAGAAGAAGAAGAAGAAGAAGAAGAAGAAGAAGAAGAAGACGAAGGAGAAAAAGAAGGAGAAGAAGAAGGAGAAAGAAGAAAGAAGGACGACGATGGAGAAGGAAATAGGTGGGAGGTTGAAGTAGAAGTGGGAGAGGGCTAAGAAGCGATCAAGGGGGTTGCGGGAAAAGGAGAGATCTTATAAATATTGGGTATGGACGAGATCAGGCGCTACTTACGCCGTCAGCGATAATGACGGGGTGTGTTCGGGCTGTTTGCTTAGCGAGCAGATTAGTGAATGAATCCACAGGTGGGCGCCATCCGTCACACTCCGAATCGGATCCAACTCGGCCCCGCCTATCCGACGACTAAGACCCTTCTCTCTTTCTCTATCTTTCTACGCTTTTGAGTATATATTCTCTCTCTCTCTTTCTTTCTCCTTTTCATCTCTTTACTCTTCATCCTCTTTCATCTTGCTCCTTTCGTGTTTCTCACAAACACCGAAGCTGCCTTGATGAAAGGTGGGAAAGTGAATTCGTGGCGCCACCGCTCACAAAATGATTTTTATTCTCTTTGACGCGTCGCGAAGATGATCAAGAGATTTTTTCTTTTTTTCTTTCCCTTTTTCTTTTTCTTCCTTCTTGTTTCTTTTCTCTTTATTTTTTTCCTTTCTCTAGAAAACAATTCATCCGATCGTTAAATCCAATTCTGACTCATCCGATTTTTCTGCTGTTAAGCGGTAGCCGATAAGTCTACCTGAGCTCGCTGACAGTGCTGATCTGGCACGGAAACAGTTACTCACGATATCCATCATCGGCTTCTTCGAAGATAATCGCTGATCACGCCTAGAACGGTCGTCGAACTTGCCAGTCCAATCGTTTTGTTGGTATAGTTAGTTGGCGTAGATCAACGACCGATGTCGTCGAGATCGAATCAATGACTTATTCAAACGTAAAATTGATATTGATCATTCCAACGCCATGGCGAATCGTTGTTATTATAGACAAAATTAAACGTTTATTGAAAGCGATGATATTTGATTTTATTATCCTATTGATTTTTAACCGGTTAACAATGAGTCTAGCATCACTTTGAACCATATAAAAATTGAAATTGCAACTTATACTTTTTATCCCGATCCTTTCTCATAATAACTTCTATATGATAAAGGGATAAAAAAAAACAAAAACAACAGAGAAAAAAAGAATGAATAAAGAGTCGTGGAAAAATGTTGCAGAATATATATACCATGTATCCTCCTACTCTATTACTCACACGTCATGTCAGTTACGTCGTCGCGATTAGCCGAGTTCGTGATGACGAACGAGCCGGTAGGAGCAAAGCTTTAGCGAACGGAGCATTTCGGGTCCATAACGGGTCCCATTTTCTCCGACGACCTAAGAATCCCGAGGTACCGATATGATGGAGTGCTAGGGAGATTGGCGGACCACCGGAGTAATGTCCGCGCTAATAGCAGTGATTACCCTGCCTCGTTGAGAACGAAAACCCGCCCCCTCTCTTCTTCTCTCTTTATCCTTCTTTCTCTCTCGACAAATTCGTAGCGTTTCTTTTTGGCTCGTAGCTCATACCTTCTGGCCCGGTGTCCAGCCCACGAATTGATGGATGTTTGCTAAAGTAAACTGCCTTCCCCTTTTCGTGCAGCCGAACCTTCGCTCTCGAGCTACCACAATGTCGAGAAGCTAAAACACTCTGCACTCTGGGATGCATCGAACGATTAAATGTCTGCACGTTGCTCGTATGTTTTTCTACCCGTATACCCACGATCAACTGGAATAATCTCAATTTTTTTTAACGTCGATAAAAATTATAATAAATACATACACACAGAAAAAAATATATATATGTATGTATTTTTTGAAATCTAAATTTAAATAAAATTCTTGAAAATTGAATTCGACACGACGGTTACTCGTAATTGAATATTCGTAATCGCACGAGTTCGTTAAAGTTTCCTGTCGCGAGAAAAAATTATAATAAATTGGTAAGACGAGACGGTAGCCTTGAAGATTGAGTAAAGGAGAAGGAATTATCGACGGGCAAGAAGCAAGAGTGTTCGTAAGTCGTAGAGGCCAACGACAGCCGGACAGCTGTTGGCTATGCGCTAGGCCGATGGCGTTCGTTATTTATCGAGGTGCGTTTGCATTCGCAAGATCTTCGAGATAACGCGTTAGGAATAATGGAACGAAAAGTACGACCGAGCGCATCCACGATGACTGTATTTAAGACTATCGTCGCTGCCAAGCTAATGCGTTGCCGCGCCGTTGTGCTAAGGAATAATTACAGTCGCATTATTATATTCTCGCTCGCGATACATCACGCGACTTTCATACATATGCATCGGATAAGAAACCGGAGCCGCTTGGCATTCGAACTAGCTAGCATCCTCCTTTCATTTCTCTTAAACATCTTAGTTAGTAGACTATTTCATATCATTAAATATATATGTCTCCATGTCTCTCTCTCTCTCTCTCTCTCTCTCTCTCTGTCTGTCTTCTTACTTGTCTTTTCGATGATGATTGAAATTAAATCGTAAATGATAAAATAATTTTATCATATACAATTTTTCTATGAAACATATATATCCTCAAAAATAAAAGAAACGTGTCTATACACTTTACATCCGAGATACGGTCCGACGAGCGAGAATCGTCTTCGAAAAAACTCGTATCGATCTAACCAGCCGAATTTAGATACTCCGTTAAATGATAAATTTCACGCAACAAAGGAAAAGAGAGAAGAAAAGAAAACAATCTACCACCTTCATTCAAGAAATCGCAACTATCAAATCGAACGATCGAAAAATTTGCGACTACTGGAATCAAATCGACGTCGTCAGTCCCGACGAACTCCGGCAGGAGTTCTTTTATCAGATCGACTTCTCTTTATCGTCGATAACTTTTCTCGGAGTCAGCGGAGATCGTAATCTGGAACATCGAGTGGAAGTCGGTCGAGTATCGAGACACAAGGGTGTCCGTTAGCGTGGCTGGCGAGCCTCGTAGAACGGTAATTTAAGACTTTCGATGAAAATACGAAGACATCCCCGAAGATGTCTGCGAGGAATATCTGAATGCCACGCGTGGGCAGCGAAGAGAGTGTGCCTTTAGGCTTTGCTCAGGCTCAGGCTCAGACTCAGGCACAGGCATAGGTATAGGCACAGGCACAGGTACAGGCAAAGGCATCGTCCCTTTCTCCGCCCTTCTACCTCTCGTTTCATCGATATCGAAAGACGCGTACGAAGCTTCGCGGAATAAGAATTTGTATTTTCGATCGTTCTCCGCTTTCAAACCTCTTCGATTCTCTTATGCACCTACGTTCACGACGCAAGAAGGTAATAATTTTCACCAAGAAGCCGACCAACGCGCGCGCGCGCGCGGGATCAACGTCTTAGAGAAAAGAAAAACGAAGAATATCCTGTTTATATTTTTTCTTTTTTTCAAATAAATTAATAATAAATATGTCGATGGAAAGTTTGAGGGAATAATTACATGACGATTATGGGAGAAAAATTGATGGTAATGATTTAGTTCGATAAAGAATATTCTTATTTTAATGAGTAGATTATAATCATCGACAAGAATGTTCTTCTTATTTGCCAATGAGGTTTGATGTTTGAAAAAAAGGAAAAGAAGAGAAAAAGAAAGAAAAAAAGAAGAAAAATTAAATCAGGCCACCTGCCTAGCCGGTTGATTTCTCTCCCTCTTACTACCTGATTCTAATTCTATCGTAACTCCTTATTCGTAACTCCTTTAAAGTCAGAGTATCCCGCGGCGATACTCCCGTGACACGTACTGACTAATAAGTATTAGAAGAATATTTCTAAAGATTTTTGGACTTCTGTAAATATTTGTTGTGCATGCTGACTAAAACGGTATATATCTACACGAACATTTATATATACATATATATACACACACGATTTGTTTTATTGAATTGTATTATGTAAATCGTATAAATTTTGAATTAACGTTATCGTTAAAACTTGGTGAAAACTTGGCGAGTAGCGAAATTATTATTAGTCAGAGAAAACGTCGGATTAAGTAAAACGGAACGGTCGTAAGTCGAACCGAAAAATATTCCGTGTTATGGGATCGAGCGACGAGAATCTTGCGTGTGTAATGAAACACTTATAATTACAGCCTGCTGCGTTATGCAAAATGAGAATCGTGACTTCGCCTCGATGCCGCGTGAAAATGTGAATAAACACGACGGTAAGAATTTCTTTTACGTTGAATATACGTTTGATTGCGAGCGCGTGTATCGGGTTGAATGGAGACGGTTCACTTTTATTTCGTACCAGTTTCCGTTCTGAAAGATCGTGTAAAGTTTAACTAACAATAAGAAAAGATCAAGAAAAAAAGAAAAAATTATAATTAATAGGAAAAAGTCGAGAGATCATTCCTGATTAATATTAAATATTACCTTGTAGCTGATTAAGATTTTTCTAAAATTTGGGAAAAAATTTCATTATACCGATAATATATACGACTACACGAACGTCCTAATTCTAAACTAATTGGTTTTCAAAAAAAATCCAAATTAAAAATGTCGGCAAAGAATACGCCATCAGAACTATGTCAATCAAAAACAAAAGGCAATAGTCTTTCAAGGGACCTTCTGAGATGGTTCTTCGAAATACAAAAACCTCGAGTGACGCGTGAAAGGATTGATTACTCGGATCGATGGTGCGAAAAGCAAATGGCCGAACTTCTTCTCGCTTCGAAGCAAAAATGAAGAAGATGGAAGAAGAAAATGAAAAGAAAGAAAGAAAGATAGAGGAAGAGAGAGAGAGAGAGAGAGAGAGAGAGAGAGAGAGAGAGAGAGAGAGAGAGAGAAAAGGAGACGGAAAAAGAAGACGAAAAGGGCGCTCCCTTTCATCGAGGCGGGACAAAAAGGGTTCGATCGAAAGTCTCAAAACCCCGGGAGACGGTGGTCATTATTTGTTTTAGATATTAATGCTCTCCGCGGACTATCGATAATTCACTCTCGGCGTTCTCGACGTAATCGCACGGTGTGTGCTCTCTCTCTCTCTCTCTCTCTCTCTCTTTCTCTCTTTCTCTATCTCTTTTTCTCTTTGTCCGTAATGTACGACGTATATAAAGAGAGATAGAAAAGGACAAGGATACGGCATCGAAGAGAAAGGATAGACAAGGAAAGAAAGAAAGAGGAGGTCCGTGTAAACGATAAATCACGATAAATACGTTTGCCCAGGCCCATTATAAAAGGAGGAAGAAGGAAGGAGGAAGGAGAGAAAAAGGAGCAAGAAGGAGGGAAAGGGAATCGACACGATCGGCCAGGCACGGGCGAGTGCTCACGCGCGGGAGGAAGGAAAAAGAAGGTGTACCGATATAAAAGGGAGAAGAGTGAAGGGCGGCGTTTGTTGCCCACCGATATGCGATCCTCTCCCCGGGGCCACTTTCTCTCTATCTTTCTTTCTGTCTTTCTTTCTTTCTTTCTCTCTTTCTCTTTCCCTCTCTTTCTTTTTCTATCGGTGCATCCTTTTCTCCGAGAGCCGCGCATTACGATCGCTTAAGTCTCGACTCGACTATCGAGTGATCCATCGCCTACGAATTCGACGAAGCCTCCCGCCTACCCTCGGGACATCCTCGACTAATGAGTGTGTCTCGATCGTGAACGACTAGTCTCTCTCTCTCTCTCTTTCTCTTTCTCTCTTTCTTTCTTCTCTTTCGTCTCTCTCTTTCTCTCTCTTTTTTTCTTTCGTCTCTCTCTCTCTCTCTCTCTTTTCCTCTGATACCGCTTCCAGGTGCGGTCTCTCGGCGTTCCTCCTTTAAAAAGGATTCCAATTAAGAGAACCCGACTCGAGCGACCACTCGCGTCTCCACTCGCCATTCTTTCTCTTTCATGTGAATATCAAAGACGACAGGTGGCTCGGAATAGTTTGCTGGAGCCTACGTGAGATCAGAAAGAAAGAGAGAGAAAGGGAGAAATAAAATGAGATGAAGATGTAAGACAAAGCAACAGAGAGTATAAGCATCAGAGATATTTTTCCCTCGAAAGATTTTTCGAATCTCTAGAAAAACAACGTATGTATGAGAGATATAAGTATGAGACTTTACGAGTCATTGCACTGTCCTCTCGACGATGGTGGAAGGTGCAAGAACAGTAATTTTGTGCATTCCAGAGAAGCTAGTCTGGTCTATGCCACTGATAATGCTCGGTAAACGTGTTATGGAAGAAAAGAGAAGAGAGAAAGAGTGAAGAAGGCGCAGAGAAAAGATACGAAGAGGAGAGAGAGAAAGAGAGAGAGAGAATGGGTAGGTAGATACCGGAGCCCGCGGGGGGCTCATAATTGCCGACCCTGAAGATCGGCCGACCCCATGGGGCCCTCCTCTGTTTGTTTTATTCCCTAGTTATACAAACGCGAGATCTACGACCGATATATGATAATCGTACCTCCGCTTCTTCCAGTCCTTCTTGGATCTCGTTCCTGATCTCCAAGACTCTGACTCTCTCTCTCTCTCTCTCTCTCTCTTTCTTTCTCTTTCTTTCTTTCTTTCTCTCTTTCATTCTATACCTATCCATCCATCCGATCTTCTCGCCACTATTCTCTATCAAAGTGACCACCCCCACGAATCATAAGCATGGACACACGTCCAAATCAATTCCAATGAAAACCAATTATAATAGTCAACGAGATACCAAACACAGAGAAAGAGAGAAAGAGAAAAAGAGAGAGAGAGAGAAAAAGATAGAGATAGACTGTCTGCCATGGAAGCTTTCGCCACGTCTCATCGCTTATGGATCCCGTTTATTCAAATTCTTAGCTACCTGGCATGATTAATATTCTTCCTCGTGGCCTCGGCTACCATCGCTTTCCCACGAAAGCGATTCCACGTCACGCGGTGAGGAAGGACGAATACGCGTGCTCACTCTACGATTACCACTCTACGATGTTTCGATGTTCGACTCTACGTCTTTCGATGTTCTCTCCTTGGTTAAAAGGACACTTCGCAAGATAAATGCCTTCGTAAATCACTTTTCGCTTTCTTACCTTTACCCTCCGACCCTCGCGACATCCACAACCTCAATAATCTTACCTTCTTCGACGCGGAACCAAACGCGGATTCTTGCGGTTCCTTTCGGTCCAAGCTCGGTCAACTTCCTGGTAGAAAGGCAAGGTGCCTTTCCAGGATATTAATATAAACGCGATGTGAGACTGGCCTCGCGAATCGAGGATGAGTTAATGGAATGATAATGAACGAATTTTATAAAACATGTATGATTCAAAGGACCTTCGAAGAATTTGGAAAAAATAATAAAGGATAACGAGAGAGGAGTATCGGTGATGAAGTCTCGTATCGAAGACACCAAAGAGGAGAACCGCTCTACTGTCGAACGACTCGTTGTACGCTAATGCTCGCCCCTTCGTGGACGAACCGGTTTTCGCATTTACGATTCAATTTCTGAAAGGCTCGACGATACGGAACGAGGAAAATCTATCGGCGAAACGGCCATTGTATTCCTTCGGGCATTGCAAATATAAATAAAATCAAGAAAAAAATAAAAAGGAAAAAAGAAAGAAAGAAATAAGAAGGTTCGCTTTCGTTCGTGTCCACGTTCGCTAACGCTAGGTTATCGTTTCGAAAGAACGCCAAGCTCATATTTCAAGAAGATAACTCTACCAAGGCAGCAGGTTGCGCCAAATACATCTTATATAGAAGTGCTAATCTAAATGTTAGAAAGAGAGAAAGAAAGAGAGGGAGAGAGAGAGAGAGAGAGAGGAGAGAAGCCAAGTAATTAACTATCGAGATTACGTGAACCATATGTCACGATGTAAAACGCATGTGGTTAGTGTCGCCGTTGGTCAAGATAAAACCAAACGAGACCAACCTAAACGTGATACTAACTCGTGAAAGTCGTTAAATTTACGTTCCGTTGGTTTATACGTACTGTTCGCAAATGATATGTAAACCCTGCGGCCGAACGACGTAATATCGTGCATACGTTGAGAACCTTTCAGCTATGATCGTCACGCGAATAAATGTCTTATTAATTTAAAAATCTTCCGATTATCTCTGATGAGAGAGTATGCGACCGTAAAGTCTAAAATATGTTGAACATTCAGAAATTTGATACAGTAATCTATCTAATTGATAAAGAATAATTGATAATTTCTTTTTTTGAACAATTAAAAGTACCCTACCTCGCTGTCGATTTTCTTAAATTCCACGTCCTCCTCGTCTACCTCGAAATATAATTCCGTCGACGTCACCGAAATAATCCCAGGTGCGACTATACCCGGTGCGATTAATTTTCCTTTCGTACTGATATTCACCGGACCTAAAAATAAATGAGAATAATTTTCTATTTGATGTTTCATCGTTAATTCAAGGCGAACGTATATTTAATGTCGTTTTCTTCAACTTGGAAAAAGGAAAAAGAAAAAAAAAAAGTAAACTAAAACGTTCGATAAAGAAATAAGCAAGCGAAATAATGAATAGAAACCTGTTAAGTCGTTATCGAGATCTCTGTCGTCTGAGAGAAGTTCACTATCGTCCATTAGATCCGCCGACTGCAATTGTTGCTGATGTGCACGCGAGGCTGCGAGATGCGCGTGAAACTCTTCGCGCGCTTGAAGTATCGCATCCTCGGGTGCACCGTGTTCAAGGGCTGCCTTCAGCGTAGCTTCGGGATGGCTCGAGCCTAGTGGATTGTGCACGAAACGCTTACGTCTACGTGCATCATCCTCCCAAGCATCTAGCTTCCAATATTCGGCCAGCCTGTACGACGAACGAAAGATTTAAAAATCGAAGGAAAGATTTAAAAATAAAAACTTCTTTAATTGTAGTTCTTCTTTCTCTTTCTTTCTCTCTTTCTCTCTCTTTTCTTCTTTTTTTTTTTTATTTACTTACAAATCCAATAAAAGAGCCACTTACTTTGCAGCCATTGGATCCATATAACCCCAGGCGCCATGTTTGTTCGATAAAATGTTACGAACTTTTTCAAGCAATCTACTGGCGATCACGTTATCTCGCCTTCGTGCTGCTGTGATCAAATGATCGCACATTCTTTCCTCTTCTCGTCGATCTAGCAACGTTTGAGCGCACTGAGACTATAATCATTAATACATCGTTATTAAACATTACGAGCTGCGATGACTCTCGTCATAATATCATAAGAACGATTAATATGTTTCTATTTCATTTTTCATACGATTACCTCAAAGTCGGCATGTTTCAATACGTCGTCTGCTCTCATACGATTCAAAATAAATTCTGCCTCGTTCGCGACTCTTACTATGTGATCCTTCATCGCGTGGGACAATAATCTGTGTAAGAAATCGACGAAATGAATATGTTAGGATAATCCATTATTTTTTGTTTTATTAGTTTTTTATTTTCTTGCTTTTTTTTTTTCTTAATCTCTTTACCTGCCCTCGTTGATGAGCTCGATGAAGGCAAGACCAGCATATTTTTGTAAAGAATTCTGCCATTCCTGAGAACATAACAGCATCACCAGTTCTACCACGGAATTGCTGTTCTTAAACGTGGTCAAGCCTGTTCAAATGAAAAAGAGAAACTGTTAAAGTGCGAAAACAAGGGAGAATACGATTTGAAAGAGATGGAGAAAGGAAAAGAGGTGATTTACAAGCGCTGTTCGATTTATCGTTCTGGAATGACGGAAAAAATAAACGTCCATCGAGAATGTGACACGACGATCGTACGCGACGTTGCGCGAATATCGAGGCTTCGTGCGATCATAGTGAATACTAATGATGATCGTCGCTTCAACAACGAAAAGTTTTCGTCACTACATATCGGAATATTTCTTTCTTTCTTTCTTTCTTTCTTTCTTTTTTCTTTTTTTCTAGATTATAAAAAGTTTCTACGAGAAAATACAGTAACTGCAAATGATAAATGACGTTTCGTTATTACTCTCGTTAATTATTAGATAGAAACAACAACGGAGAAAGTAAAAAAACAATTTATACGACGTAATGAAAAATGATCATCGTCAAGTACCGTTCTAAATTAATTAATTGCAAACTCGTACCTTTCCCTTCCATTAATAGTTCTTGTCCGTGCGATCCGACTAGCGTTTTCGAAAGAAAAGGCGCAAAGTCGACCATGATTTCTCGAAGAAGAGGACAAACAGAACCAAGCGCCATTTCTAACTTTTGTGTAAGCGAAGCCTCTCTTGACGGTGTTGGCACAGGGAGATGATCGACCAATCCTTTGATCGGTAGATCATCCGGTCTCGGCGATGCCGCATTTACAACGAGTCTATCCGGTACACGAACCACGGAAATTTCTGCTGCGGGTTTCTCTCCGCGTTCCGCATTACCTACTATCTCTTGTTCCAGAACGTTACCTTCGCTATTCTGAATATCACCTGAATTTGGACAAACAAAGAAATCGTTTGAAAGGAAGATCAAAATGGTACATACATATATAATATATATAATCACTATTTCCATATTATTGTTATTATTATTATTATTATTATTATTATTATTATCATCATCATCATCATCATCATCATCATCATCATCATCATTTACAAATAATGTTATATGGAATCAAAAAATATGCAAATAAAAATTTAGATAGAACTTATTATTCAGATCTATTTCATCTATCTTGCAATAAATCAATGCAAAATGTAGAATTTTGTTGGATAAAAGATATAAATAAAAAAAATATAATAACAAAATGATCGATTATCTTACCACGAGAATGGGCGATGTTATGAATATTTCGAGGATCCTCTCGAGGATTCGATATGGGCACCGTATCGCCATCCTCGTTCAAATTCACGTCGGTCCAAGCTTCCTCCGATGAATTATGCTTGTTCTCGTTATCCGTCGTCACTTCCGATGGACTTGGATCAGCGGTGATGTTGCTACGATGAACAGCCTCTTCGCTAGAGTCGTTGCTCTAAGAGGAAAGTCGAATATTTTTCGATGAACTTCGTTGTTTCTTATATTAACCAAATTAATCGGAGAATCTTCGATTCTGTCGACGATAAATGTTCTTACGTCGATTTACGATTGGATCAAAGATCACAAATCTAACTTGGCGCGAGAATTTCTAGATGATAATAATAATAATTATAATTATTATTATTATTACTTGACGTTTTAATGATCGAAAAAAATTTCGAAGATGTATTTGATGTTTTTTTACGTTTGTTTTTTACGGTATAAATTTTTTATTTGTGTGAGATAAAATGTGTTTATTAAATCGGGAATATTTACTACTGCTACTAATACTAATCGATTAAAGTACTACTTATTCTTATTTCAAACTAACGACTTTAATTGATAACCTACGTTCTCTTAAACACATCAACTTTTTCATTTACTCATGATATATAATATATATATATATATATATATATATATATATATATAAAATTACTATTTACGAACATAGTATAACGTAGTTACGTATCTCCAGATTTTCTTGTCAAAAAAAAAAGAAAAAAAAACAAGTAACAATTCTCCCGTGCTACGTAGTTGCTGTGACATGCAATATTGTCAATACATTGCCAAGACGCAATCATCTAATATAATAATATATAGTAGTATATATATGTGTTCAAAGAAAAAAATCAAGCCTCTTTCACTTTCAAGCTTCGACAGAAAAAAAATGTAATCATACTACCCAGAGTATATATTATATTTAAATAAGGGAAATTAATAGCATATATTATATACACACATGATGATTTCATTACGAAATCAGTAAGACGTAGATATGTATGTATATATATATATATATATATATATATATATATATATATATATATATATACATATATATATACATATGTGCTATTAAAATACATGTGGTATGGTAATATAGAATGCAGACGTTTTCTATCATGGCGAAACATTCGTCTTTCGAATGAAGCTTTTAAAATATTTGATTAATAGAATAATAAAAAGGTAAATAGATATATTAGCCAAAATAGAGAATTTTGCGTCTTCCCGTCAACTGGGTGTTCGTTTATACGATGCGATATCTGTCTTTTTGACTTTTACACGCAAATTAATAATCCTTCGTGACGTATAAATGCTGCAAAACTATTTCGGTGCTTTAAAAAATTTTTCCGAAGAATTAATGATAAGGAATTAAGTTAGACATAATAGTTAGAATAGAAATAGAATAGAATAGAAATAAATGAAAGAGGGTGAGAGAGACAAAGAGGAAGAGGGAGGGAGGGAGGGAGAGAGAGAGAGAGAGGAAAAAAGCGAAAAAGATAAAAAGGTAGATAGATGGAGAGAAAGAAGGAACGAAAGAGAGAGACAGAGAGAAAGAGGAAGAGAGAGGAAGAGAGAGGGAGATAGAGGAATATATGTGCGAACTCGCACATCGTTTCTCTTCCCTTTCAAGTATTTTCATCCTTTGCACTGGTAGTCTCTGATTTGATAGCTTTACCTGAAGATTTCGTGGCAGTGGTTCGGACCTCGTAGAAGAGCCAAGCGTTGGTTCTGACGAGGTGTAATCCTCGAGAATTGTCCGTGGTCGAGGTACACCACTGTGACCTCCCTTCAGAACCAGTAGTTAGTACGCATAGCAATGCAAGCAGAGGAAGTTAACGATGAGAAAAATTACAGAGTACAGTCACTTCGCATGCTTCGAAAGGATAAATCAACAAAAAAAAAAAAGAGAAAAAGAACAGAAAAGGAAAGAAAAAGAAAAGAAAAGAAAGGAGAGTCTTTTTTGAATGGAACTACAGATACATAGGTATCTGAAACTACATAGATATATAGGTGTTTATATATATATATATAGTAAAAGACATATGTCAAAAGTGCGAGCACATGGAAATTCGATCTTTTGCGATATTATCAAATTATTTATTTCGATAAGGGAAAATAGATAATAGGGGATAGCGGGAGAGTCGTGATAACTATCCTTTTACATGCTACGGTGTTACGATAAACTAAAGAATTTTTGAGTGATTACGATGACACTACTTAGGTCAGTGCTAAACACCCAATCAATTGTTTCAACGAAACATGCCGTACACATCGAACATACTTAAAGGTTCCTTAAGATACGATTTGATTTACTTTTGAAATCGAGTAAGTAGGAAACTGTATATTATTTTTTGACGAGAATGACGTTGTCTTGTGTCAAAAAAAAATCGTCCGGTTCGAAATTAATTTTTATTGTTTTCACTATCCGGCATATTTTTCAAACACTCTTTTGTATTCGTCTTAAATTATAAATATTATTATAATAATCAACTAAATAAAATTTTTGTGGTCCATCTCAAAGGATCCTTTTGACGTATTTATAGAAACGTAGTGCTGCTAAGTGTGCATATGTGTTTTTATGTTTGCTTTAAAGTCTACACCGACGTTCGACTAGTTATATTAATTAATTATTGTAATTAAATATCGATGAGTCTTACTGCAATAAATTCATGTATATTAATTGTTAAAATATTTTATGTAGAAATTAGGAACTGTATAACTACATTAATTCAATCTACATTTATCAAGTTACGTAATCTACTTTCTAAAGAATTTGAAATTTCAATCAACAACTATGATTTAAATAATTTTATAAATGCCTATAGAATATTTTTCTACATACGCTAATTGAATTGTTCTGTAAATTGTATTGTGTATGAATATGTTGCCTATGAATATGTATATTTCCTTTATTACGTATCGTTTGAATTTGAATATTAAAAAATTTTGACTATAGAAAAAATTATTTTATCGCGAAAAAATTTTTAATAGTGACGAAAATTAATGCAAAGCTAACTGTGCATTGGACTAACGTCGCATTATTTACAGCGAATGCACCAAGTATCGTGCCTTTTTGAGAAAGTGCCAGGTTTTCTTTTCTTATAGAATTTTCATATTTAAAAAAAATTTATGCAACACAAAGGTTAGAAAATATATAGAAATAACAACGAAGAATTTTGAATTATAATCACACGGATGTAGTTAATTAAATTTCATAATTTTTTACTAATAAAATATGAACGTAAAAGGCCGTATTAAATAATACATTCATATAATTCCATCAAAAAGGGGAAACATGCAGTTTCGAATAAAATCGATTATAACTCACGAAGATCTATCGTTTCTTTTCTTTTTTCTTTTCGAACGATAATAGGTAATTTATTAATCGATTCTAATATTATTCACATTATTAGCGATAAAATATATTAAAACTGTTAACAAGGAAATAATGAAAATTATTTATAAAAGAGATTTCATAAGATCTTTACCTGAGAGACCTTCCAAATTTTAATTGTTCCCAATACACGTACACGAATTTTTGATCGAATCTTACGATGACTATTTTTTCTTGTATTTTTCCTTTTCCTCTTTTTTCTTTTTTTTTTTACATAAAAAATCGATGTTGAAAAAGTTGATAACAGACTTACCTTGGTCGATGGTGGACCGGACGACGTAACGTCGTGGTCGGCCAAGATGGAGGAATTATTTTCGTCCACTATAATAACTTCGTATTCACCGTCGTCCTGAGAACCGGACTGGCTTATCATGCCTGCGCTTCCTGAAAATACGATTCACGAATATTAAGATCGATGATCGATTCGATAAATCAATTAGCCGAATCTCTCTTTGCAAAGCTTATTTGACATCGAGATTCGTATGATCGACGTTCAACGAAAAAAGAAAAGGAGTAAAAGGATAAAGAAAAATTTTTTCCATCATTGCAAATTATTTTTGAAATTAAATCGATATTTATAGCCATTTCGTGGATTTTATTTTCTGATAAATAATTAATTAGAATTCTTATTCGTTACACGTCGATCGAACTAAATCAACGAAGAGAACGATGCGCATGGTGCAGGTTTTGAACAAAACTAATTGTCAAAAGAATTTATACGATCAAATTGTAACAAATTTTCAAGCTATTGCGTAACAAAAACTAGAATAATTTTTTTCTTTTCATTTTTTTTTTACTTTTCTTTTTTTTTATGACTCTCGTTATCAACATTAATTTTTCATCATTCCGATAAGCATAAACAAAACTGTGACTCATGCTGCTGATACATTCTTTTCTATATATATATATTTTCTTGTTTTTTTTTTGCGATGAAAAAAATACAACTACATAATTATGCATAGTGCAACGAACTTTGTTTCCAGAAATATCCAGGAGACGATTCATTTACTAAAATTCTCACCTAAATGCTTTGGTTTTTAACATTCTAATTGTTTGTCCGATGCTTTCTTATATATCAAATATATATATATATATATATATATATATATATATATATAGATAGATATATCATATATATATATATTGTGCACCGTAGTGAACTTTCAACGTCGTGCAATATATGTCCTGGTGCTTTATCGAACGTGCTTGACAATTGTATCTTGTGGTTCTGTAAGCGAACAATTATCATGCGACAAAAAATCATTCGGAAAGTATGGGGTATATGTTTATTTGGGTATAAGTTTTTTCGTGTACTTATAAAAGGAAAACATTGGAATAAGGAATTGGTAAAACGTTTAAACAACATACAGTGTAGCTCCAAACATAATATCTCAAACAATACAAAAATACAACAACGTTCCTAATCTCTAGAAACTTAAGAAGCATCGGCCGATCTTGCTCGAATAAAACTTTCCGGAAATAATCACGCATTAACAACTCTGTCCTACGCAAAAGAAAAGTTAATCATCTAAAATGTTAACGAGACTAATCGTGCAGAGGATCTCAAATTGTTTCCAATCGATCCAAACTAAATCGAACGAAACTAAAGAGGTAATAATCTCACAAAAGGGTTAACCCAAAGACAATATCTATCGAGGAGAAATAAGGTAGTGTTCGAACTCATTAATGAACAGCGTTGTGCTTGCGAGCAATAAGCGACGATAACAACGAAAACTCTTATCGAAGAAAAAGAAAAATAATAAAGGGCATTCCACAAAGGAGCGAAATAATAATAATTATAATAATAGTAATAATAATAATAATAATAATAATAATGATAATAATAATAATAAAGAAGAAGAAGAAGAGCGTTCGAGCAATCGAGATTACCTTGCAGACCGACAGCGGAGTTTCTATGACAGAGATTTCGGGGCTGATCTATATGCTTTTGAAGCGTATGGTGATGGTTGTTGTTATTGTGATGATGGTAATGATGGTGTCGATGATAATTATGGTTGTTCGGGTGATGGTTGTAATGGTTGTTGTGGTGATTCGGGAGATAATAGCTGGAGGGTGGCTGGCGATTAGAGTGCCTGGCAGCCGGTAGCGGGTGCTGGTGGTGGTGCTGGCTGATGTGATGGTTGGCATTGGCATTGGCATTCGCATTGGCGTTAGGGTGAGATCCCGGGAGGAACTGTGGGTACACGTGGTGAGACCACTGTGGAAACAGGGGCCGACCTCCTCCACCACCATTCCCATCTCCTGGGGGGGGAGAATTATGTTTTTTTAACCAATTCCTTTACCAACATCGCGATTTTGATCTTCCTATTTCTTTTTTTATTTTTTTTATTTTTATTTTTTCTCATAATTCCCTTATCACGTTTTTTCTTTCATTTTTTGTCTCTCGATCACGTCTTTCTTTCCGAAAGATCATTTTCCATTCGTTCATTTTTGTATTGTTTTATTGTTTGCTTTTTTTCCGTTCTCTTTTTTGTTGTTTAATTTCTTTGTTTTTTGTTTTTTTTTTGTTTTCTTGTTTTTTGTTCTTTTCTTGTTTTTTCCCTATCGGATAGAGTGAAATCAAAGGAAAGAGTAAGAAGAAATCAGGAAACTCAGGATTGCGTTACGGACTAATCGTTTAAGAATGTTAGTATGTTGTGATCAACACAGGATTTTAATTGATTATTACCAGGAAGACGTTTCAAACGAATATCTTCTTCTGTGTCTTGATCTATGTGCATACAATTGGTCACGTATTGTAAGATTACATGTAAGTATAGCTGAAAAAAGTGACATAATTTGTGGAGATAAATAATAATAGTTGCGGCCGCGTATCCATATCACGATTCTGTTTTATATAATCCAAGCCTATGAAAAATAAAATATACGAACGCCTAACTATAAAAATCTAACGATGGACAAACGATTTCTATTCCTTCTAATCTTAGAATTCTATATCGTCGGAATCTTGGAAAACAAAACATTGTCCATTTTGTAATCGAATGTTAGCTGCCAACGAAATTAAAAAATAAATATATGGTATATAAACAATAGAGAAGAAGGTGCAAGAACATTCGACAAACATCAAAACCCTCACTGTCAGATACATAGAAAAGAAAAAAAAATTAATATCTCACACACTAGTGCCATCTCGTACATGCGTTCTATCTAGTGTTGTGTGCTAATTTTTTGATTGCAACTATGTGGTTCTTAGTGCATCGTGTTTTATATATATATTTAAACTACGACGTATAGATGTATATAATTACGATTATGTTTATAATGAAAAATTTTTTATGGGACTCCGAACGAGAAATCATTTCTTGATCGAATTTCATATTTCTTTCGAGCTAATTATAATATTCAATATCGCATTAATTTATATCGAATGATGATCGAATTAGATCATTATTAAATCAGACGAATAAAATCTCCTAAAATGAATAGGAAATAAAAGTTCGTTTCTAGCTACATTAGGGCAGAGACTATTCTTCTTTTCTTTTTTTTTATCGTTCACAGGACTTACGATTATAAAGTACATGCTTATAATATTGAATAGTCATGCTTTGGAATATTGTGATCGAACAAAGATATAGAAAGAAATGTGTTCGTTTATTTATAATAATCGAAACAATCGAAGTGAAATAAATAGAAAAATAAACGACGAAACATATCTGACATGTAAGAGTTTTGACCAAATAAATTATCACTCGTGACAGGAGAACGTTTATACTGCTACCGATACTTATTTACAAATATTAAAATTAAAAAAATAATAAAAAATCTATATCAACCTGTTATTCCAATTCTTATACGAAGATCTTTTAAAAAAGAAGAAAGAAAGACGAGACCGACCATTGTCCATCAATCTTCTATCTCATTAAAAATCGAACAATCAATATAAGATACATACATATATACATACATATATATATATATATATATATATATATATATATATATATATATATACGTATGCATATATATCCCCCCTATTTGAATATTTTTAATATAAAAATCAAATCTATTTTAAGTTCGTTTATGAACTATTCAGAGATATTAATTAATTTTGATAGAAAATTTTTATCATCACTAGCCCGTATATTAATCAGATAATTGAAAATTACATGGAATCTTACCTGAGGGACTACCCGGTCTCAAACCGGCACCATTAGTTTGTATCGTTTGGACAGGACTTGGTGGACGTTGAGATATCGGTGGTTCCAATATATCGCGATACTTCGAGACCATTAGTACAGAGATGAAGTAAACTATAGCCAGGGACAGAAACTGTGCCTGCTTGGTTTCTTCCTGTAAAATGAGGAAACAATAGATTATTGACGTACCGTTCATTAAATTTCTTCAAACGAGTTCCTCTTCGAGTCTCAAATACAACTGGTGAAAGAAGGTATTATCGAAGTTTCGATAGGATCGATCAAAGTACATATCTACTTACAACATCTCTGTATATCACGGCTCTCAAGCGATTCACATCCATGTCTTGAAGTAATTTTTCCGGATCCTTCACAGGACTTAACTGATGAGCCAGATTATCCACTATGTTCTATAAAGGAGCAACGATATTCGATATATAAATATAAAATATTGCATCCGCTTCTAAAGACTCTATAGTGCGCTGACATGGACAAGAAATGAAGGAGAACGAGAAAGAAAGAAAGAAAGAAAGAAGAAAGGAAGAAAAAAGAAAGAGAGAAAGAAAGAGAAAGAAAGAAAGAAAGAAAGAAAAAAAAGGAAAAAAAAGAAAGAAAAAAAAAAAAAAGTAAATCTTGATATCTTCGAAATTAGAGCGTAGACACGCTCGTGTAAAGGTATTTAATTGGGGGCCTTCTAAGGACCAATCGTGCTCTACCGCGATTTAGGATGATACTAATTAATACTAATCTAAATGTTTCTAATGTAAGCTGAATTATGACAATAGGAAGTAACGTACCTTGGGCGATGTCTGAGCTCCTCGTATTAGAGACTGTATGTGCTGTGATTTATTACTAGTACCAATCTGTCGACCTAACATGCTGTACGATCTGCCACGCTCTTTACACTCTAAGCAGTTTCTAACGGCACATGTACAGACCTATAGAAGCATTTTATCAGAGACATATATATATATATATGTACGTAAAAATAATTGTATTCGGGGGTAAGGTATTAATGAATCTTTAGTATGTACATATGTCTGAAGTTGACTAAATGCGAGAAAATACACAGAAATTTCACAAGCGAGAATACACAGCCGTGTATTTTTAATAATAAAAATTATCTTTAGCTAGCTTTGTGGAGCAAAATCGTGTATATGTATGTTTATGTATCTGTTTGTTGTCTATCTGTCTGTCTGTGTGTGTGTGTGTGTGTGTATGCTCGTGTATCTGAAACTAATGTTCAAGACATTTATAAAAGACGACACACTCTCTGCGATATACATAATCCTCGACTAAATTTTGGTTGATAAGCAGTTTACTGTAATATGAAAGTTCCGTGATTTCTACAGAGAGACAAATTTTTGACTGATCACCATATATCATGTGATAATAAATTATGAAATATTGTAACATACATAATGTAATGTGGGATGTTGATATGAGGCAAACTACGCATATGTATATATTTATGCTATTTCGGTAAGTACTAATACAATATCGATTCCCACACTACCAAAGTATTTATATTTGTCGAAATAGTTGAAATTATCGATTTTTGATACTTGAATAAATATGTATGTGATGTGCATTTCTAATGTTTATGATTTTTCTTGGTAAATTTCAATGATTTCAAAAATTTTATTTGTATTATCGATGCTATATAATGAAGTAGACTTTCGATTATACCATTTCGTTCGATAAACTCGAATGTAGACGATAAAATAATTATGACGAATTCGAAAAATGAGATGAACGATACAAACCAGTCGCAAACATTGTCTCAAAATTCCACCGCTGGACATGTTCTTCTCAGCTTCGAGTTCACCGAAGTTCAAGGAGCTTGCGAAGATCAGGACATCGGCCATGTTGACTAACCTTTGAAGAAACGAAACTGCTACTTCTATCGGCATACCCTGAGTCGGTTCGATCACGTCTAACTCGCTCTGTGGATATCAAATCACAATAAAATTCAAATACAAATAGGATCATTGGCTACTTCAACGTACAATCTTGAAAATACGTACGTTTGGCGACGTAGCCGAAGCTAAAAGCGGCAACAGTCCACCGCAAGCTATGATAAGATTGTCGGCCAATTGAGAAATCAGATGAACGGTATTGACTACGAAAATTGCATTTTCGCTACTATTCACAAAGTCCAATACCGATTTCGTCGAATGACTACAAAGTGAAGATACGTCTCTCGTTAGTTTAATATTTGAATACATTGCGAATAAAGTGTCGTTACGTATAGATTACCTTCTCCAAACTTGAATATCCGTTTCGAGAGAGAATAGAACATCCGATAATAATCGTTGATGAATGTATGACCATTTAAATTCTGGTATTCTGAACGGTGGCCGGGTCGGTCCCGGACTGAACATTGGTCTGGTGGAAGGATTTCCTTGCTTCGTTCTTTTCGATTCTGCAAGGAACGACGTTTGATCGATCAATTTCAAAATTTTTATCTTTAACGTTGGATAAAGAAAAATAATAATAAACAAGAGGACAAGAGCAAGAACGTACCAAAATGATTCGGATCCACTTGCGTGGACGTTGAGGCACTCCTTGGTCTTTTTTGGGGCGATGATGTTTTTCGTAAGGGAACAGGCAGAGAAGGAGGTTCCTCGGCGTTGCTTTCGGCAACCATCTCGGAGGATACGATCGGTAAACTGGATCTGCGGTGGGCATCTACGTGATCTGGAGTTAAGTCATTCGTAGTAATTGGATTGTCCATTGCAACCACATTAGAACTAACGTTTTGAGGCACACCATCGGGTAAACTTTTAGTAGCATCACAGACCGTAGATATTGTTGGGATTTGCTGTTTAGGATTTGGCACTTGCGTCACATTATCTACAGAACTTTGAATATCGCTATTACTAGAAACACTATCCGTTACTCCTACCTCGTCGGTTCTCACCGGAATGTCTGACTTATTATCACTTACGCTAGTAGAAATAGTGGACGGCTCCTTTGAGTGTTTTTCAATTACCTGCTCGTCGTCGTTACTATTAATAACAGCACTTTTGTCGTCCTTTAAAGCGGCCGCGACACGTTCGTCGCCCTCTAACGTACTACTCACTACGAGTTTTTCGGCTTCCTTTTCTACTTCTTCTTCTTCTTCTTTTTCTTCTACTACTGCTATTTTCTCTTCCATTCTATCATCGTTGCTATCTGTAGCTTTCGCGTTAGCATCCGTTTCTATCGTATCGACCGAATCTTCTGGACCCTTTGGAACGTCCTCGATTTCTTCGGTATCTTCGTCGGCCCTAACGTTTCTTTCTTCAGAGACAGCAACTTTCTCCGCAAAATCTTTTTCATCGATCTTCGCGACATCCGCAACGTCCGTCTTTGTTTCCGCGGATGTCTCCTGTTGTTCCGTTGGTGTCAGATATGCCTCAGAAGTATCGCTATCTATGATCTCTCGATCATTATCCAATTGTAGCTTCTCGAGGTATTTCGAATCGTCAGCTGGCTCTAATAATGATTCCGATTCTTCCTTAGCCATATCGTTTATAATTTCGGACCTCTTTTCGTCGTCGTTGGATTCTTCCATCTTTTCTGACATCTCTACGATTTTTTTCGGACTCTCCTCCTTGCTACTACTCGCGTCGTTATTATCAGCCAATGTCTCATGAGACTTATCATCGTTATTTTCCTCCTTTGTTTCGGAATCATTAGATTCTACAGGTTCGGCAGTTTTATCATCACTCAAATCATCGTTCTTCGTCATTTCCTTTTCGTCTTCTTTCTCGATAACAACATCGACATTCGTTTTATTCTCTTTATCCTCTATTTGATCTTTCGTAGCAGCTTCCAATTCCTGCTGTACAACATCGTCTTCTTTCTGTACCGTGTTTTGAACCACCATAGAATCCGGACTTGGACTCTTCTGTACCTCGCTGTAAATATCGCTGGAACTTTCGATCGATATCACTTCGCTAGTCTCTTGGGTCGTTGGCAAAGAAGCTACTTCGCTATTTGCCTCTTCCAAAATTGTCGGTGTGTCTGTGTGAATCTCTCGGGCCGTCGTTGGTGTCTCCGGTTTGTCGCTCAATCTTGAATCTAAAGAGACTGCTTCGCTGGACTGCATGGTATCTAAGGTCTCGCTATGGGATTTGACGATTGCCGGACTACCGTCGCTTTCCGTGTTGTCTATGGAGTTCAGATCACAGCTGCACGTTTCCTCAAGACGATCGTTTCCTTCTGTTCCATCAAATTCCTACAAAGAAAAATGTTTTTTTTTTTTTTTTACGATTGATACTCCATGTCACTGGAGACTAACTTCAGAAGGACAATTTGGACATGCACAACCTACTTTGTAATTCCTTTCAACGTGCTGTGCTTCATGATTCTGTTGATTGGTCCAAGGCGATGGTCGATTGTAACCATTATTACCTGAATGTTGCTGATCCCAACCAGAAATTGTACTAATGGGTCTTTGCTGCCTCAATTCGGGATCCGTTATATTATCGGATCTTTGTCTCTCATAATGCTCGTACATTTGAGCGAACTGAAGTTTAAATTCCTCGTAGGATACCTTCATAAGTGAATTAACATTACAAAAAAAAAAAGAAGAAAAAGGAAAAAGAAAAATAAAAAGAAAAATAAAGAAAGATAAAGAACCATATTACATTTTTTGTAAAATTGCGAATTAATTGATTTTAATTATTTATCCATTTGTCTCTGACCTTTGAATGTACTATCGCCAAAGTATCAACCCATACACGCCAACCACCGTATTCATGTTTGATAGCGTGATGAAGGAGCATTCGAAAGAGAGAATAAACCATATCGGAAATCTTTTGTTCCTCTGTGTTCTTTGGATGAATATAAGCCATAGCTATGAGCCATTCCTGCCAGACGGACATTTGTAATACGGTTCGACGATTTTCTCGATTGTTATTGCAAAGTAATGTCATATCGGAAAGAAACAATTTTTTCACTTCTAACAATTGTTCCGTTTGCTTTGATTGTCTTATCAGTGTTGCTACTACTTTAAGAATCACTGAAATAAAAGAATAAGAATAATAAGAACAATATTCACGTACGAATATATTCTATAATAATTCTGTTGAATCTTACTAGGATTTTCTAAACGATAATGTGACTCTGGTTCGGGATGCCTGGCATAAAGTATTTGTTGACTGATGTGTTCCGTCATTATCTGCAAATATTATTTATTATAAATGATTCGTTATGTTGATTGAAGTTAGATAAAAAGAGTCATTAAAAGTTATACAGAACATGGACGATACCTCGTATAAAACGTTGTAAGTTGGTAAGGACAATGTTTCCTCGTTTAACAATAATCTTTCGGCTAGTAGAGTATACAAATTGTGTGGGCTCATTACATCGTATTTCCTTCTATTGTAATTTTAAGTTAATTAGAACTTGGAATAATAAAATATATATATCTTAAAACATTTTATCACTCACTTGTGTGTACTGCGACTGAGAAAGAATCCTAACAATTTCAAAGCTTGAAGACGAATCAATTGACTTTCAGCCGCTAAAAGTTTGAAAATCGTTCTAACGCCTTGTTTCGCGTCGAACGCTGGTACCATCGATGAAGGATGCTCGGACATAAGAGAAATAAGCATTTGCAAAACGTCGTGCAAATTTTCATCCTGCGAATAAATCCTTCGTGAACACTGAACCGTCCATTAAACAAACATTGAACAAAAATGAATTAGATAAATTCTTACCTCGTGCATCGTCGTTAAATAATTCAAAATACTCTGCAATTCGTCGTCCTTCACGCCATTACCGATCATGATCAATTGTTTAAGAAATAGTAAAATGTAAGAACGTATTGTCAAGATATCCTTTTGTTGAGGTCGTGGTCCATCTACAAAAAAGAAAAAAAAACAAAACAAAAAACATTTTAATAACCGGTTAAAACGATGAGAATTTCAATGGAAACGAGTTCGTTCAAAATGTTAAAAAGCTTAAGAAAAAAAAAAAATTTTTTTTTAAATTAAAAAAAATTAAAAATATATATTTGTATAAAGCTTTTGCAACTCACCGAGTCCTTTCGGTGTTATTCCACTCTTGGCACGGGGATTAGCAACCCAATAGTAATACTTGAGCGTGTGCACCGTTTGAAGGACAGTAGAGACGCGTCTTACGTTAGAATAAATTTGCGTATCGCTGAGGAACTCTGTGGCCAAGTACGAATAAAGCCGGGTTTGTACCGGCGCTGGCGTGTATATCCATAGAGCGGGATTAAAAAGGACGTGATCCAATAGCTGCCAGGTTAGGAATGAAAAGTAAAACAACTACATCACCATAGATCTGCCTGTTCTTCGGACACACCAATCTAGCCGACTTTTATGGAATTCCTGTCTATGACACCATAATATGTGCCTATATCATCGCCATACTTCTTCGACAATGAAATTCCATCCAATTCGTTTGCTTCGCCTTATATATAATACTATCGATAGATTAATGATTCTTAATCGTTTTTAAATGGATGTAAAATTATTCTCTTTATATCATGGAAAAAAATCTAATAAGAACGATATTAAGCGGCACAAAATGCGATCTCATATAAATTAATTTTTCATTCGCAATAGATTTCTCTCTTTTTTTTTCTTAATACTGCTTTATTTCTGCGTATGTTGCGTAATACGTGATCAAATAGTGTAGAAATAATAAGAAAAAATATATATATATATGTATACACAATATATGTTTATCAAAGGTATTATAAAAATGATGATAAAGGAAAATTTCAATACGTAGACATGAGCTTTGTGCGTAGAATACTCATGCATTTGATTTAAAAACAATTGGAAATACGGGTACAATCTTTTTTACTGATTTTGTTAAGAAAATGTGATAATGAATTTTTTTCATTAGTGTCGAGTAAAAGAATATGAATACTTCGACTTTACAATGATTCGATCATTTTGTGAAACGCGACGATTCACTTTTTTAAGACGCAACCCAGACGCGACGTCAATTACAAACTCAATCTTTAGATTTCGATTGATTTTATATCTGAATGAAGAATCTCAAAAAATTATCTCTGAAAAGTTTTATTAACAAAACCAACTTGAAACAATGTACTCCGTTTCATTTTACGTCGGAATAAAACATTAACAAAACAGATCAAGTGACTTTTTTGAATAAGAATTGTGAGAAAAAATTCGTGAAAAAGGAGAACACGTAGATATGTGATAAATGTATTATTGGATCATACCATAAATTATTATTCGTTATGATACACGGATAAGAAAAATAACATACATAATCATTGATGAAAAAATAGGATTAGGCAACATATACGCATTGCATTATTGCAGAAAAGTAAAAATATTTTAGTGTTAGCATGTGAGTGGTGAATTTGAGCGTCGCAAAAAAATGATAATCGAACAGTCCTTTTCATGTCAAAAAGCCATGGAAATTCGCGCGACGTAACACTTTGCGAAGGCGTATTTTGACAAACAGGAAGCCTTAAAGTCGGTAGATTGCATGCGATCCAAAGTTTTAATGAAAACGCAAAATTCATACGATAAAGAAGAAGAGAGAGAGAGAGAGGTAGAAAGAGAGAGAGAGAGAGAGAGAGAGAGAGAGAGAGAGAGAGAGAGAGACAGACAGATATAAAGAAGAGAAAAAGAGAGAGTGATATGATTTTCATGCTTTTCTATTGCAAATATAACGTTCAAAATTTACATCTGTATATTCACGGAGGAACAAATTTATAAAAGTTACTGCAACTCAATTAAGAAATATAATTAATACGAAAAATACGCAAGAATGCCTAATGAAGCTTTCGTACGGTTTGCATGCTATTGCAATATTTAGTGCTCAAAAATATTAAAATTTTGGGCGGCATACAACAGTCTAGAGGGCGATAATGAAGCTCGTTGCAGCCATGTATTAAAATTATTAAACAAATATTATTTTCTCGAAAAAAAAAGAAAAGAAAAAATATCTGATATGATTAACTGATAAAAAAAGGTATATTCCTATATAGAATAATATGCTTAATTATACAACATATCAAATTTACATTATTAAATTATATTACATCGACTATTCGTTTGGGAGATTTTTAACTGAAATATAATAACTATAATAATAATAATAATAGTAATAATAATAATAATAATAATAATAATAATAATAATAATAATAATAATAATAATACACACGATCGGGGATATCAAATATATTTTAATTTAAACTGACTTCGAACGTGTATACGAATCGTAACACTTCGTTTTTAGGTAAAAGAAATTCTACGAAAAAAAGTGGTCCTACGTATTACTTCCGGAATAAAATTCTAATACAACAAACACTATCTACCTCTAAACAAATGAAATTATAAGTGGATACTATTTTCTTTTGGGGACGTCGATGTTGTACAGATTCACGAATTTCAAAATTTTAATTCGTAGATTACTAATTCGATATTCTAATTTAATCTCAATCTAAACTAACTTTCTAGAAAGGAGAACTATGAGTTTATCAATACCTGTTTTAGCAACAGATCGCTGTTCGCACTGAGACAGGTTACCAGATGTTTTGTAAGTTCCAAAAATGATGCTAGAACTTCCGTAGTCAGATGATCTCTGCTAGCTCTCTGAAGCATGTAACTAATTACCAAAAATCCACGATTCTGTACCATATGCTGTTGAACCGTTTGAGAGCTCTCCACGAGATCGCATATAAAGCCCAACAATTTCGAACTGAAATATAAGCAAATTCAATTTCAGTTTAGTTCGTACGTCCCTTTCATCAAGGCTTCAATGTATATAATAGAATTTTTTTTCTTTTTCTTTCTTTCTTCTTTTTATTTTATTTTATTTTTTTACCATAATGTAGGATCTCGTTTGATGTCGTTCGGTGCTATACAATCGTAAGGCATATCTAATTGCGAAAAAAGAGGAAACAGCACTTGGATACCACCGATCGAATTTAATGTACTGTGTATCGAATGCGTTATAACAGCCTTGACGTCCTAAACAAACGAAATAATATTTAAATTTAATGATTAAAGTTATTCATCATGTTGACGTTATCCAAATAGAAATTACAAATACGTACCTGAAGCATTAGAGCATGCGGTGTATGTACAAAATACGGAACGTTGCCTTTCGGTGCACTTTGCAGGCAAAGTTGAGAATCTGTAGCCACTGGGTTGTACATGAACACAATAGCATTTGACAGCTTTCCGTCGTAAAGTACCTGTGATTCCGCGCGCACACACACACACACACATGTATTTTAATCGTTCACCTAATAATCGATACCCTTAAGCGCCTTCCATCAAAACTTTTGATAATCATAATAATCGTTTCGTTAATATGATTAGCAAAGCTACGATAATATATGGAAAGCATAACGCCCGACGGATTTTAATTCGAAATCGTATAGGAAATTTAATAATAATTTATACAAATAAATATTCATATAAGTGCATATATTTAAAATATACGTATAATATTAATAAATTATATATACGTATAAAATTAATAAATAATATCTCCACGATTTGTATATTTATCCGTCGGACGATGACATAAAATTAAAATCGATTGGAACACGTTTGGACTACGAAATTAGCATGCGCAAAAAAATTGCATACTCTACGTTGCAAGAAAAAAAAAGAAAGAAAAACAAAAAAGATAAAATAGATGAGAAATCCAACGAAATTGCGTTCAATAATTAAATGAAGTCATAATATTGCATCTCAAAGAGGAATCAAATTATAATTAACAATAATATATCTACGAAGTGATACAATGGAGGAAATAAAAGGAAAAAATATCGAATAACAGGTAATAACTAGATAAATAAATAAATAAATAAATAAATAAATACAATATCTAAAAGAGTACGAAGCAAAAGGATAAAAAAAAAGAATAAAAAGAAAGAAAAAATAGACGAGAGACATAGAAGTGAAAAAGTGATGAATACTACGAAATATCGAAGAAATATATCCCACATTTAAGTGAACACCGTCGTTTCAATAGAAACGAAGAAACATAATTCTTCTTAAATTTCATTTAATTACCTCGGACTCGAGTACGCAGTATATAAATGGAATAGTTCGTAAGAGAGTGCAAAATGAAATATAAACGGTGGGCGAAAATAAAAACAAAATGCTTACAGTTTGCATACTTTGGTCCACCATGCTCGTGAGCTCCTGCTCATCACTCACCCTTTTGTGATTGTCTGGCAGATTCAGGTAACACTCGTTGTCAAAACGAAACTGACTCTGTCCGATAGGAATCGAAGAAGCAAAAAAAAAAAGAAAAAAAAGAAAGAGATAAAAGAGAACTTTATATAAAGAATTAATATGTTAATTTGAATCAATGATATTTGAAAAACATACCTTATATCCGGGTCCTAGTCTGTGCATAGCGCATATCTGATGAGTCGTTAGTGCCTCACTAAATAGATATATCGCGCTCATTTGACCACAGAATACTCGTTCCTCGTCTAATTCCGGTGTAGCTCCGATATAACACTTGTCGAATGGCTATGAACAAAGTTTTCGAGCGTACGTATACGATATACACATAAGGTAATATTATCCTGACCGAAACCAACCCTTTCTGTTTGATCTCGAACTATTTTTTGAACAATAAATATAGTAACTTCTCTGATATATTGAATCGTTATATATTGAATTTATCCGTCTGATTAATTAAATGCATCCGAAAGTACATTCATCAAACCGAATAAATATAAATGAAATTTAACTATACAATTGGACAATTATTCTCTCACGATCATTCATTTGATCTTTCGACGAAAATATTTTTTTATAAGATGTTTTCTTTTTATAAAATTCCTATGTGCTTTTAATTAATTTCGTGAAAATGTGCAATGTAATTAATTGAAGACTACTTACGTCGTTCGTTGACACAAACCATGCCATTTCCGTACTCGAAGCCAATTGACCATTGACCAAACACTTAATTTCACTTTTGGTCCATCTATTATATATGTACACTATGGCGATCATATACCACTGTAAAAATATTTAATCATAAATGCTATCATCGTTTTTTTTTCTCTCTCTTTCTCTCTTTTTTATACGTCTCGTAAGCACGTGAATAAAAATAACAAAAAAAAAAGAAAAAAGAGAAGAAAAAGAGAAACGAGAGGTAAAATTTTTACGACGAATAAATATATACTACATATACCTTTCGCGGTTGAAATTCATATTTGACACAGTGCTGGAAGCCCTTGCCCTTCACTTTCATAGACGTGAGGACTAAGCAATTGCCTACGAAATGCGCAGAGTATCCTACTCCTTTACTAGTCTTAAAACTGTAAAAGAAACAGAAGAAAAATAATAGTCAGTAATTACAGAGAAGAGTCGTCGTCGAAAGAGAAAAAAAAACACGTACAAGAAAAAAAGAAAAAAAAAGAAAGAGTGATTCATAGGAAAGCGTGCAATTGTAAATTGGAACAGAGTATAAGCATAGAGTACAGGGATCTTTTCCCTAGTCGAATATTTCATTTGTTCTGACCACCGACCCTTTGTTTCCAAACTCGTACCGGTTTTTCCACTATTCTCATGATTTTTATTCGCGCTCCGACGTCATCGCAAAACTCAATTAGCAAAACGTAAAAAAATGTCTATCTATCTAACATATCGAACAAATAGTGAAAAAAAATATATATATATATCACCGTGCCCTCGAGGCGAAGAAAGTTCGATTTAAAAAATTGTTTCAAAATCGCAAAGCCTTTTTTTTGTTCCTCTCAATAGTTATTAAATGCAAAAAGGAAAACACTGATTTAATGAAATTCGCAAGTGTGCTGTATAAATTTTTGCCCTGTAACAATAACAGGTCGACTTTTTTCTTCTTCCTTTTTATTTTTTTATTTCTTTTAATTTTTTATTTTTATTTCAACTTTAAAAAGGCCGTATTAAGGGCACGGGGTTTGGTTTCCGTAAGGGCAGCAGGTTACTTCAACTCAAGAGGGTGTTCTCGTAAAAGTACTTGATGGAAGAGCACTTGCCAGTAGAGGTACGGCTTTTCTCGTTCGATATTAACCGAGTTGATGGGGTCCAGACGAAACCACGTGGTGAATGTGAACCCGTTCTCGTGCGGCCACCTTGCCAATGGAGGTAATACTATTGCCTGTGAAAAAAAAGAAAGGAGAGGGAGTTGTGTTTATAAGTCGCCATTATTTCTTTCTACAGACCCATTTCTTTCTACCAACTCCTTTTTCGTGAGATTGCGAAAGTTCTAAAGTATTTTTTCCGAGAAACTTATTATCCATATAACATATGTTTGATACAATCCTTTAATAACATGATTATGATTTTCGATATAAATTTTGTTAATGGATGTCGTTAAAAAAAAGAAAAGAAAAGAAAAGAAAAGAAAGGAAAAGAAAAATTGAATGCATAAATCGAAAGCCAAATTGAAAATTAATATAGAAAGGAATAAACGTTGTAATTGTTACTAATAGCTGAGCACCACTTGGATGGTCCACTATCGAGGCAAACACGTCCCACTTATTCCCGCGTACGGTTAATCCCCTACAGCCATGGGGCATCGTCAAACATTGTTATCGGGCTCTAATTGACAAGCCGTGTCTCACAACTTCGCGAACTTCACGTCAAGTTTGTTATTGTATTAGACGACGATGAATACTTTTCTTCCGTCGGAATCTTCTCCAATTTGTCTAAAGAATTTACTGAACGTTGCGACAATGAAAATATTTAGTGATACTGATTTTATAAATGCTTTATCAAATATGTTCTTTCGATAAAGAGATCTTTATCCCCTAATACCATATCAAGTTACGGATATTATATTTTTACACTTTTATACGATCGAACGTATCGACGTAATTACCTCTTGGGGATTAAAATAATTAAAATTGTTTTTTTTTTTTTATCTTCTTCGTCTTCTAATGGTCGATTAATTAATAGAATATAACGAACGCGTCGTGTAATCGTAACTGCATGAGTCCACTGCTGAATGTACGGTAATCGATAATACCTCGTTATAGCGATACGGTTTAATCTCGATTCTCAGGATTCTCGAGAGATTCAATACAAGGCTTCGTCTTTAAGGTCTCGCGCTGTGGTTAGAAGGGATCGATACTCTGTCGAATTTAAACGACGTTAGTTGAAACGGGAGTTTCACGAAACAACGTGAATTCTCTTATCCGAAGTTTGATAGAGTTTAGAATCGAATAACATCTTCGATGAAGTTGTAAGGTAAAAAGGAATCGTTCTGCTAAAGGACACATCGTTCGTGTGCCTCGAGTGTTTACATTACTTTTGTGTGTTACAGAGAAAAGAAGAAATCAAGATTCACTTACCGATCCTTTCCTACCAGGAAAACTGAAAAATACGTCGGGCCCGTTTCGTTGCGGCATTTGACGAAGTACATTCAAGAGTTTCGCCGAATGTCGCGGCTGTAAAACGAAAGTATAATTCTATGAAACTATAAAAGGCACTATAAAAAAGAAAAAAAAGAAGCAAAAAAATAAGAAAATAGAATCTTCGACGAAACATTTTAATTCTCTCTTTTTTTTTTACTTTTTTCTTTTTTTTACAAAAGTTACTTTCAGTAAATTTCGTTGCTTACTTTAAAAGTCTTAATTAAAATTTTTAATAATTTACCCATTTCCCTTTAACCGCTTTCATGGCACCGAAGAGAAGTTTCAGCTCCTTCACGGTGATACTGTAGCTCGCTAATACTCCGAGCATATCGATCAATAAATCTGCGAAAGAAGGTTAAGAAATTAAAAAATTTTATTCAGATATACATGACATTATTGACCGCATAAAATCTCCTGGGTTATAAAATCTAATATCTAAATCGTAATACTGCGCGTTATATTTCAACGTCACTTGCAACTCATAAAGAAAATTTGCGTAATATTTTGAAATGAAGAAAAAGTATCTAATTTACCTGCAACAACAGTCTCCGCTCGCGATAATCGATGCAGCACGTGTTCTATAAGACTTACATCTGTACATGCCTGTAAATTCCGAACGCTTTTCCTTAAAATCGCAATAAATACGCTCCATATTTCGGCCTGAAACATAAAATACAACACGTCTGTTAAAATACAAGAAACCACGAGATTCACGAAAACAATTTAAGCGATTAATACAGCCACGTATATTATCTTTTTTTTCTTCTTCTTTTTCTTTTTCAATACGGATAAATTATTTTTTAAAGTAATTATCGTCCACCTATAACACTTCTCTTTCACTTCGGTGGTTTGCATTCTCAATTAAATCTGATTTAACCTTCATGAAAATAACATCATGATTATCCAACGCAGCCGAGAATTCCCAATGCAATTTGCTCGATCCCAATTCGAATTGCGTATCTTCTGTTTCAAACATACAATCCGGGCCTATCGACAGTTCGTAGAGAAAAAGGAAACAATCAGAATAAAATTGGAAGGAATGCATAGTACCGATTAAAATGGGAAAGGCCGTGGTGTAATTATCCCCGAAATTACCGAGCTACTAAAATATTTCACTGCAGCGAAGCTAATCCAACGAATTTGCATACAACGAAGCCAATCTCGATCGATATTCGATACAAACATTGTCTCTGAATATTACGTTGCGGTATGCTTTTAACGATATTGCTGCATTGCAATCGTTATTGCGCGTGCGTCCGTGCGCACACTTTCCGCTTATTTATAATAAATAATATAAATATTTCTACCTTTACCATATTATAAATGGACTATTGATATGTCAATTTTACCTTGCGATATAATAAAGATATATCATAAAAACAAGTTAAAATTTATTATACATACTTCAATATAGGATCATTGCCAAATGAAATCACACGTAACACTCTAACGACTAGCTCTTTACGATGAAGTAAGCTCAATTAACGTGTAAATGGTTTCTAGTATTAATGAAATCTCGAAGGATTAGTAAACATACGCGACCCTTCTCGTAGATTCAATATTAGTATTTGCGAGTACACACGGTCTCTTTACGTACGGAAACCTGGACCTGGCCAATAGTTTCATTTGACTTCCGCAAAAACAGTAGCATTTGGGTGTGTTTATAACGATGCTTTCCTTGTTTCTATTTTTTTTAGCGTTTTTTATCATTGTCTCGATCGCTTTGCGTGTTAGTAATTTCATAGTAAATAAAAGATTAATCTTCTTTAGATCGTTTATAAAATCATAACGATAATATAAAAATCATGAATATGTTTTAGTAAAGCCACAAGATAAATAATTAACAACGTGGTTTATCCACAGATTTCGAGAACATAAACAGTTTGATATACTAGTCGTTATTCTATTGCGGTACTATCAGTGTCAGTAGTTAGATCTAACTTCGAAACATGTTTATTCTTTAAAGGATAAACCAGAACCGATTTAGTGGTTTTCCCATGTGTTCGTTTCCTTTTCATCCTTCCTCTCTTTCTCTCTTTCTCTTCCTATTTCTCACTATCTCTCTCTGTCCCCCTCTCTCTCTCTCTCTCTCTCTCTCTCTCTTTCTCTCTCTCTCTCTCTCTCTCTCTCTTTCTCCTCACTTGTTTCAAGATTTGCGAAATCGGACTGCTGGTAAGTACATATCAGTCTAATCCTTTATAATACCGCCTATTATATCCTACCTGAGCTCTTTAAAACTCGAACGGACAGCTTAACTACTGTATTATTTGCGACGAGTGAAATCCTTCCATTGGTATATAGTTTATTGTTCTGAAATTTTAGTCGTATTTCAAATACTACAACCGGAATAAAATACAAGAAAGAAGAAAAATATAAGATACGAGGATACGATACAGTTAATCCTTCAAAAATTTTTATTATGTATGTAAACAAAAAATTATATATATATATACATGAAGTTCTTTCAAAAATTTTGATTATAACAATTTATATATTATATATAACCGAATGAAATATTAATAAACGACATATCGTTATTTAAACAGTCCCATTTATAGACCAAATTATTGATCTATAAATTTCTCACGTAAGCTATTTTTGAAGTAGAATCTTAGGAGAATTATCTTTTCGAAGACGGTTCAATTTTGATTTCTTTCTTTTTTTTTTGCCTCTTCCTTCGGTTAGTCGACTCACGACCATCCCCATTTCACATCGTGCATTAAAACGCACTTTTGGAGGTGGCTCTCGTTCAACGGGTACCCACTTTTCAACGAGCGTATCACGCTAAAAGCCAGCAACGACAACGGCAATGCCGCATGGCTTTTAAAAGCCTGATTGCGACATTGAAGAGGGCCATTCTTCGAACTCGCCTCAACGTTACTTCTGTTGCCGTTGTAGTTGTTGTAGGTAGTAGCAGCTCTGATTCTCGATGGTCCGTCAGTTTTGTGACTTATTCTTCCACGAATGCTGTACAGTGAAACGTATACAATGTTCTCAAATCAGTCGCCAGCAGCGTTTTTTCTCTCGAAATTATTCGAAAAAATAAAAACGTATTTTTTTTCTTTAATTCAGGACAATACGTGTGCACGGTATGTATGTAGGTACGTACGTACGTAACGATAGTAATATTTCACTCAAGTAATAATTTTCTCTAGTGGAATCCCACAATTTCAGGTGGCAACAACGGAGAACCTACTTCTTTCATAATAAATCCACTCGCTACTGTCATCTAAGCGCATTGTTGAAACGTACAATGAACCGAGCACGAACATTGCTACCCATGCATATTTCTTGCATCATAAAATACCTACCAACATACGTTCAAAACTTTTTTTATCGTTCGTTTTAAAAATAATCGCAACCTTTGCAATCAAAAATATACCAATAAAAACTTTTCGGACGTATGATTTGAATAATCTAAAAAAGGAAAAAAAAATTCCAAGACGAGTTTTAATTGAAAGAGATAAATGTATATTACGATTTGCGTATATTGTATTTATAAATTTATTTTTGATTGTTTTATAAATTTATTTAAATAAAACATCTTTAGACTTCGAATTTGATCGCCATCATGATTAATTATGACATTGAAGCATACTTTTTGATTGTACATATATATATATATATATATATATATACGTTTAAATATCCTATTTGTCTGATAAATCAAAGGTTTTTGACGAACTTGCGAAATGAAACGAATTCCTTTAGAATATGTCCACTCGCGCGTGAGAGAGCGAGCGTTGATTAAATTTCAAGTAATTTCCGTTGGAAAAAGTCGTTCGCGTTGGATCTTCACTTAATTGCTAATTACAAAAGCGATTAGTTATACGGTGCATATTTAATTACCACGAGTTTCATTGGTACACCATTCCCTCCCTCCCTTCCTCTCTCTCTCTCTCTCTCTCTCTCTCTCTCTCTCTCTCTCTCTATTGCTCTCCTTCTTTACACTCACGTCACTCCGGCAGATTTAAATCGAATTAAAAATGTAAAAAAAAAATCCCAAATGACGTCATCGCAAAAGTACAAATTTTAACAATATATTCCCTCTAAAAAATTACAAATGAAATTATTCCAATAATAAAGAGTATAGCAAAAGGTTGATTAATTACGACATTACATTATAATTAATTCTACGGATATATGTGGATTGCATTGAAATGAAATTCAAAAGAAATTAATATTCGAAATAATAGAAAGAACAATTAACGTCCGTAATTTATTTTTAACAGAGGTCAGAGAAAAGTTCACACCTGTTCTATATATATGTATCATATATACATCGTAACATTATCGCATTTTTGCAAGATAGACAAAAAAGAAGAAGAGAAAAGACGGTAAACGAGGTTAAACAAAGAACTAGATAGAATCTCGGTTACAAAGTCGGTATTAATTAATCCCTTATAAAATCAGAGTGGCCCTTCGTTCGGAGACGATGACGACGAGGACGATTACAACGACAACGAAGACTATGTTCTAGTTTCGGATCTGATACCGTTCCAAGATCTCCAATTCGATCTCGATCCACGATTCTCTCGCTAGCTTCGTCAGACTTGTATTCCGTGCACGATCACCATCGACGATGTCTCCTTCGGAATTAAATTATAGATTACGTAATAACACAAAGGGACTTGCGCCTTTGGATATTCTCGAATATCCGAGCTTAGATATTTCGTCGATACTTAGCTGTTAAACTCAAACAAGCCTCCAAGTCTGAATAATTGATGTTTCTCCTCACAGAGCAATTTCTATCGGATCGATCTTCGTCGTTGATTGATCGATATAGATATATAATATTTCTAATGGCAAATATAACGTAGGTTATATATAGATATTCTCAATATATATGTATCTTCTATTCGACGATATATACCAGATATCTAAACGTAATCTTTATTCTAATAAGATTAAAAATTAAGTAAATGTTCGACGTAATAACGCGCGTTCTATACGCCAACTATATTTAATTTAACTCGGAACATTTGGAATTTGAAATAGTTTAATTCTATCGAGCTTGCAGAGCTACGGATCATTTCTCAAGCGTGTAACGACGTAAGCTGCTTACGAAACAGCAGGGTTAAAGGTTTTAACTCAATCGGATAGATTGCTACCAAATATTCCCTTTGGGCGATTCCATCTCAAAAGCCTGCTTAATTCAAAACACGTTGGTATATGTGCATATTTTCAAACGAGAAATCTCGTTAATTTTGTACGATGATTGCAATCTAAAAAAAAAAAAAAGAAAAAAAAGAGAGAGAAAGAGAGAGAAAAATATGACCAGTGTTCTTGATCGCAATGGATATAAATATTTGCGCAAATTATCGGACAGTATGATTATGCTTTTATTTTTTACCTCACGGTTTTGATATCGAACATCCGATTATATTTTCAAGACTACGTCAGACTCATATTTCATATATACTCCCTTCGTCTACTACAGGATTAAAGGGTCTTAAAGGCGCACTACGTACGACGATATTATGTACTAGAGTTGCTGTTACATGAAACAAGTAAGTACATACAAGTAAGACGCTTGCCGTTAGCAGATGGCACAACTAGAATGTATGCGTGTTAGGATGAAAAGGAGAGGGGAGAGACTCGAAACTCATTTCATAGAATGCAATGAATGGAGAGCATAGAGGGTTTACGTAAAGGGTCGTTATTTTATGGAAATAATGAAGATCTGAATGTCCATAAGTAGAGATGAAAAAGAAGATAAAGATAAAGAAGAAGAGGAATATTAAGATAGGGATTATATATAATAAGGAATTATAAAGATAACGAAAAAGATAAGAAGAAAAAGATAAAATTACTTTGGTTTGGATATATCTACTCTTTTTTTCTTTTTTTTTTTCTTTTTAAAGGAGAAAAGAACGAAGAGAAAAGAAAAGAGGTAAACAAAAAGGAACTGATTTTGAGGAACGAGCCAACAATAAACGGTAAAACTTCTGTTCTATCGTTTTAAACCGTACCAATGAGCATTTTTAAAACTTTCCTTTTAATCAACTCTTTTTTCAACTTTAACTCGATTTCATTCGAATTCGCGGTTATAATTAATTATTCTTGTATGTATTCGACCTAGGCGAATTGAAAAGTGAAAAATGATTTCGTCGATATCAAAACTTCTATTGCGATATTTCGATCAAGAGTATTTTTTTTCTTTTTTTTTTGTTTTTTCTACATTTTCTTGATATTTTTCAAGCAAGATCTATCGCGTATCAATTTTCAGTTCCTTTTTAAAGGGACGATAAGAGATCCAAAAGTTCGTCTTAAAGTTTACCCTTTGTTATTTTCTTTGCGTTAAGTTTAATTAAAAAGAAAAAAAAAAGAGATATTAATTAATCACCAACTGTAGTACAAGAAAGTATACGCATGTATGTGTAATTACTTATACATTCACATCAACGATCGTTATTTATTAAGCGTAATGACTACGATGCACCTTTATTAACTCTAAGGTACAACGAAAGCTTTATTTGAACATAGAAATTTGTCAAACACGGAAGTTTTGTAACAACGGAGAGGGTAGCTTTTTCTTTTCGTCCTTTTCTTTTTTTCTTTTTTTGACGTTTCCGACAACGATGCCTTAAAATTACGAGCCTGTGATCTTTCTCGAGTTTCGACTTTAACGCTAATTAATTTGAAAAGTTCCTTTCCTTCTGACTTCGTCTTTGTTCTCTCTCTCTCTCTCTCTCTTTCTCTTTCTCTCACACATACACACACACACACTTTTCTTTCCACTTTATGCAATGAATATTTGCACGATATACGAATATCTACGAAGAAACACAAAGATTTTTTTCTTAATTCCTTTCTATCTTTTCCTCTATAGCTCTCGTTCATCCGGTTACATTTGCCTCTCCTTCACAGAGAAATTCGAGTACTCGCGCGCTTTTTTTTCTCTCTTTCTTTTTTTTTTCTTCCTTTTCCCTTGATCCACGTCTCGTCGTCGACCGCTCGGTCTTTTATAATAGAAAATTCATCTAATGACGCTACTTTACGTTGTACGGAAGAATGGTTCCTTTCTTTGTACATTTCTTTTTTTCTTTTCCTTTTTTACCCTCTCTTTCTTTTCCTTTTTCTCTTCTTCCGTCATTCCACCCTTCTCTCTTCCTTTCTCTTTATCTCCTTTCTTTCTTTCTTTCTTTCTTTCTTTCTTTGACGTTACTAAAGTAATTACCCGAGTGTTCTGCGATACGTGAAATCACTCTTTTAAACAAATACGTTACTCTGGCTTTGAAATGTTATATTTTTGCTAACAAAAAAATTTTTGGTGGAAAAGAAGCGAGCTACAGAAAAAAAGAAAGACAGACAGTAGTGAACATACATGAATTTTACATAGGGCGAGATACGGATCAAAACGAACTAGTTTTTTAAAAGTTAATAGACACACACACATATATATACATGTACAAATAGAGAGAGAAAGAAAGAACGAGAAAGAAAGAAAATTACGAATGATCGAGTTTACGAAACGTTCGTAAATATTAAAAATCCATTGGAAAATAATTATTTTTACCGATTCGTTCTACGATGTGAGAAGTAAAAACAATACATTCCGTGATAAAGTACAAGTGTTTTTTCGATAATTACTACACTGTATATCTATTTCTTTTTATTTATTTCTCTATCTCTCTCGGTAATACACATTCTCTCTATCTCTTTCGTTAATACACATTTCGCGATGCAATTATTAAGGATTTAATTGTTTGACGGTTTCATTAGCAAAGGCAACGTTAATAAATATTCGCTCTTCCCTTTTTCCGTAATGCAACGGTGAATCCGTATGCGAAATGAATATATACGTAGAGAAACTATATATGGTGGTTTGTAATTGAGAAAAATAAATATATTTAACTTTATATAATCTTCCTCGTATACCTTCCTTGAAAAGAAATCAGCGATGAAAGAATGAAACGATATTTCTATCTTGGCAAATATTAAATCTTATGATTATCTGAGTTACGTAGAAAACAAAAAAATAAAAAAAAAATATGAGTTTGATACGTCGCTACGGTAAATTGCAATTAACATCCTTACGGTATACGAACGATAAAGTACGGACGTAAATAACTATGTACGTTTTTTAAAACTATGTATCGTTCTGATTTAATACGATGTTTTATCCTCGTTATTTTTTCTCGAGTTCATTTAGAAAAATTCTTTCGACGTTCTGAATTTTCCTCGTTTTTTCTTCTTCTTCGCAAATTTCGTTAATATTATAATCATCGTTGTTATGAAAATAAATTTGCAAAAAAGAAAAGAAAAGAAAAACGTATAGAATATATGTATATATCGTGGTAATATAGATGCGAATAAGATTTCAAATACTACCGCTACTACATATTTACAATGAAATTTTAGCAATGAAATTGAATGGAACTTTTACTCTTACGAATGGACTCCCAGAATGCTGCTGCTGCTGCTACTGCTTCAGTAGAAAGCAAAGGAAAACAACACGAGATCACTTCAACTGCTTTCCTCAACTGTTTATCTTTCACGAATATTTAATCTTCCAAATATAAATCAACATTTACAAAGTACCTAAATGGGAACGTCTTGCAACTACGTTCGCTCTCGTCAATTTACCTTTTCCTCACTTTCTTCTAATTTTCTTTCCAAATTGACTCAAAGCACGAAGAATCATAATTGATTAATAAAGATAAAATAATCATAAATATGAAGAATACGAAGATGGAAAGATAATTTTTTAGAAGGGATAGTATTTATGCTACATTATTAATCATACGCATAGATCGTTCGATCGATCTCGAATAAAATTTTACTTTTTTATATACTCCTTTTTCTTACATCTAGAGAAATAAATTGTGCATTAAAAATATTATATGCTCTCTTACTCTTCCTTATTTTTTCTTTTTACTAAATATTATATTATATATATATATATATATATATATATATATATATGATCTCCAAAAATGTTCCCACTCCCTTTTTCTATCCACTCGTTCATTCATTCGTCCATCCATCTCTACATCCCTCTCGCATTCTCTCAGCTTTTCTCCGTAATTCGCTCAACGTGTAACAATACCTCGTCACTCTTCAATTTGTCCACAGACCGAGTATACACGTTCACACGTTCATACGGATACGTATATAAATGTATGTGGTAGTATCGACGCATTCAATGACGTCGCGCGCTGTTGATTCCATCGTACACAGACGATTCGATGCCTGTGACTGTTGAATCCTAATCAATATGTTTACGTAATCATGTAGGTCGGCAGGTGAAGCATGAAATTTCCTAGATATATGTGTGTGTGTGTGTGTGTGTATATATATATATATATATATATATATATATATACACATATATATATACACACACACACACACATATATATATACAATATATCTCGCAAAGACGATTGAACATTACTACGTTAAATCGAATCAAATTTTTCTATCTTTTTCTCTCTTTTTTTTTTGTTCTCCATTTTTCCTAGACGACGCATCGATTTAAAAAAATAAAAATACGATTTGATAAAACGCTTGGAAAAAGATAGTTTGATATCAGAAATTTAATATTAAATTTATAAACGTAAGAAATCAACGAGCGGTCTAAAATAATTAATATTAATTACGGACAATCTTCTTTTTTGTGATTACATTTAGGAAAAATAAAATTAACTGGATTGATATCGCTTACTTGAGGTGGAGTGAAGAATAAGGAGAGATAAAAAAGAGAAAGAGATAGAGGGATGATGAAAGAAGAAGAGAAAAGGTTTCTTTGAAAGTTCATCGGGTGATGTTACCATGGAATCTTCGGAAGTTCGAAAAGTTAATTCCGTAATGCGATTCCGCGCGACTCTGTACTTTCTCTAATAAATTTGGAATAAATTAGAAAGCAAGCTTTATGAGAGAGTTTCCTGTTGTCAACAAGAAGAGACCGTCGTGGTTGCACGCTCTTTCCTTTTGACTGAGGAGTTTGAAATTACTTGTCGCCAAGATTCAAAGGTGATTTTCTTAGGAATTTTCACCAAGTAATCTCGAAATATCGCGCGTGCGAATCACTCGAGAAACTGAGGATTACTTTTCTCTTATGAAAATTCCGGAAGAACGTAAGTACCTTCTTCGAGATCGTCGAAGTTTGCGAATCCTTTTTGTTATTTCCATTCATGATATATCTCGATAAAATGAATACGATGGATTTTTATCGAAGTGAAATATTCTTTGCAAGATAAAGAATACGTTTGAGAAAACACATAAGAAAATCTAAGTAATACGTACGATCCTCGCAATTTCTTGACACGAATAAAAATAGCTTTCTGTCGAATGAAATGGTCAAGTGAATGTTGTATGTGTGTGTTTATATATATATATATATATATATATATATATATATATATATAAATCGACAAATTGAAGTTTGGAAAATTCTTTTTCAAATAAAATCTGAAAAGATTACCGTCCAAGAGCTTTGAATGCCAGCACGACGCTTCGCGAAAATTCTTCGACCGTATCGACAGCTATTATTTGTTATACAAAATTCATACATCCTTATTTGCTCTCGCAGTTTTACTACACTTGTTTTTTACAACTTAATAACTAACAAAGGAAATTTTAATATTTCCTTTTTGTTATTACGTTTTTTGCTTTTCACTTCTGAAATATTCTTGTTAAATTTTAGAAGACTTTCGAGTTGTCCGTAATACACGAGTTTCTATTAAACTTGATATAAGAATATTAACGAACGAAGAGATCCGTGAAAATACGAAGAATCTCTTCTAAAAGATGTGTATTTCGAGTTTTATTATTATGACGCCGCTATATATATATATATATATATATATATATATATATATATAATAAGTTTTCAACGAGATCGTAGAAAGTTCGTCTCTCTCCGTCTCTGTCCCTTTTGCTTTTCATGCGCAAATTTTACTTCATCTCGAAATTTAAGTGAATCCGTAACGAGTGTAGCAAAATGTAAGATTTTAACGAGGTGGTAAGGTATATTAAAGATTGCTCTTCTAAAAATACTAACTAACTGTGCCTGTTATCTTTTAATCGAACAATTATATGGAAACGACGACAATATAATTTCGAAATAAAGTAATAAAATTATATCTATTCGATATTAATACGTTCGATCGTTATCCGACCGTACGATGAACGTCTTTTAATTGTTCTATGTATTCTTGATTTTCTCTTTCTCATATAATCTCAAATCTCATTAACGAGTTCATCAAAATCACGCGTCCTCGACTCATCGATTCATTTCCAGGTAAAGGACGCTCCTTCCTAGTTTCGTATTTGCCAATTCCAAGCGTAGAACAATGGAACTACGTTCGCTATGTCGCCCGCTAACGTTCCGCAATTATCCCTCGCGAATCGGATTCTTCGATGGTGTGGTATCCAACATCCTCTCTAAATCAGTGGCTCTTAATCTTCCTTCAAGCTTAAATCTATTGTTAAACTAACGCTTTTCCCGATACTATTGAATTTTTATCCAATTAATGATAATCTTCATTACATTTAATGAATGAATTTAATCAAAATATATTGTCTATAATTATAGGTATCTTAATAAAATTTTATAGAGAACGAAAACTAATAGAAATAATCGTCACTTTTGCGTATTGATCGCAATAGATTTGTTAATATAACAATAGAGATAAAGTACGGTAATATTTAACGCAGAGGTCACCTTATCTACTAAACTAAATGTTTCTCAATAGACGTTTACTCGATTTTATTCATCAAATCGAATTTTATTATTATATACTATTAACGACAAAATATTATTATGTGATATTCATTGAAAAAGTACGCTAAATATCTAATGCAAAGGTCACCTTGTTGCGACTAAATATTTTTCAATAGATATTTACTCGATTCTATTCATCAAATCGATTTTTATTATTACGTGATATTCATTGAAAATTTTAATAAATGTAATTACATAAATGTGTATGTGTGCGCGCATAAAAATAAATTTAATAAATTTAACAAATTTCAACGAATACATTTTCATTAATTCCATTTGTAAGCTTATGAAATATCGTAAAATTTTGCTGTAAGTTACGTTCTATCGAGTTCCAAAAGTGTTTCGCAAGTTCTGTAGATTGAAAAAATAAATCTCAGTACGTTAAATCATCGAAGAGAAATGGGAAAAGATCGTTAATGTAAAAATGTAACTAAGTTTATGCGATTGGTCGGGAACCAGAGGAATGAGATGAAATTTATGACTGGTGAGTCAAAAAAATATGTTACTCTCTCTCTCTTTCTCTCTGTCTCTCTCGCAAACGCTCGATCTAATTCTCTCTCTTAGCTCATTTTCCTTTTCATTGCTTCCCACGTTACATTGTGATTGCTGTACGAAGTCCGCATCAAAATGCAATTTAAATCCTATCTGGAGACATACCAATGTCGTTCGAGTCTTTCCATCTTCGTAAATTGAAATTCGCTAACCTTATCTACGAAATCACTGAACCTTGCGGTGAATCATGACAAAATTTTCAAATTTTATGTATTTACCATCGCGTCTTTCTTTATCTTTACTATAACTTTTCTTTGTCTACATAAGTGCGAAAAAGCATTATTCGAAAGATCCTTGCGAACGGAAATTGAAACGCAGATACAAACGTAAAATGACGCAGATCAGTATATAGGTATAAGTTACGTAAGATCCTATCGTAATTATTTTCGTATTAATCATTATTATCTAAGTCGATAAAAACGTATTTTAAATATGTAGAAATAAGAGGAGCGAATAATTGTGATCTTGCTGTTACTGCATAAAATGGATAGGAATAAATTAAAAATTACCTTCAGGCTCTGATCAAATATTCCTTTGTTTGATCCTACTTGTACGTTGCTCGGAGGTTACACAAAGACTGAATGAGAAGCGAAAGCTCCTCTGTTAGAGAACCTTGACCGAAGGACAAAGATCTGTTTACGAGTGCTCCAGTTTAAACAAGGTTGTTGGTGTCAAGCCTGTTTCGCGTATACTAGCGAGATGTATATATGTGTGTATATGTAAACAATCACTAGAGCTCATCGATATGCCCTATTGTACAATTTTAATTTCGTCGTAGTATTTGTTTTTGTTGTAAATTACAGATATAGGTATGTACGCATATATAATAAACTACGTATCATATACATAGTATAAATAAATACTATTTGGGTTATTACCGATTATAATTTTTGTCAAATGTGATTATATTTTATCACGTTTTCATCTCAATTTATTTTTCTTTATCTTATTGTATTTTCCTTTTTACTTTTTAACAATATTAAAAATGCATATAAATGCGTAATAAATTATTCAACATCAAATGAGGATTTGAAATTTCCATGCGAATGATTTTACGATCGAACCACAAATCTTTCGGAGGTATATAAAACTTGTAAAAAAAAAAAACATTTGTAAAAATAAAACACGTCGAAAGTGATAATAGATTTTATTTTAACGGTCGAACGAGCGCGATGTAACACTCGAACGTACGTATGTGATATCTGAGTGAAGAAAACCCGCTTACAGAATGCAAAAGCGGATTATATCGATCGTTTTTGATGTTGCGCGAAGGTATATAACTGTATAATATATTATTCGTAGTACCTACGTATATATATATATGTATATGTATGTATGTATATATGTAAATACATGAATTATATAAAACTACATAGACAAAGTTACTTAACGATAACGAAAGAAAATTTGAAAGGAACGAATACTCGATTCATCTATGAATAAGGCAAATCTTACAATTACTAGTTACTAGCGTATAAAAGTAGAAGATGACTCGAACGAAAATGTAAATGTCTTCTATTCTGTCTACCGTAATCACGTACTATCTATGTATATAAGTTTGCCGGAAAGAAATAGACAGAAAGGAGAATAACACGAGAGAAATGAAGGAGAAACGAGAAAGGTACGCGTGATTTAAGTTAATGGAGCCACTTCGACGACGATTCGAATCTGCTATAGTCATGAAAGTCTCAGATTCAGACTTGAGGAAACTTGCGAAATTTTTCTTTCGATTTTTTCGAAGAAAGACAATATTGGAAAGACAAAGAAGAGAACTTGAATTTTCTCTTCTCTCTCTCTTTCTCTCTGTCTCTCTTTTTCTTCTCTTTAATTTTTTTATCTCTCTTGCGATCGTAGAACCTGTTAACGTTAAAATGAAAACTCGATTGTCACCGTCATTTTCTTTTCTTCTTTTCGAACTCCGCCTACTCGTTTCGTACCTATGTTATCCTTTTCTACATGACGTCAATTTATCTACCTTCCCTTCTCCCACACTCCTATTTCGTGTCTCTTTTTTCTCCACACGATAGAGTCCGCGGCTTTCTTTCACGCGGAAAGCATAGAAAAAGGATGCGGGCGATTCTCGTTTCTCTCGAGAAACGGAAGAAAGAAAAATCTTTTTCATTCTCAGCGAGTGCGTGCCGTCATGAAGAACGTCTATCCGAGCGTAGATTCTATGGCGGATACTTCTACTGGGATTGAGAAAGATCGAACGATCCTATAAATACTTTCTTCCTCTCCGATGATCTTTCACCGGAAGGACGAGCTGAAACTCAGAAATGTATCCTCCAACATATCTACCATTTTCTTTATGAAACCGACAGAATAGCGAAAGATAAAACATCACGTTTTCTTCCTTCTTGGAAAGAAAAAAAAAAATAAATAAATAAATAAAATATAAGGAAAGACAGATACGTTATTCCGATCAAAATGATATAACCGTGCGTCTACGTAATCATTTTCGATTTTCAAGACGTTTCGATCTAGATCTCGATTGAGTAACATTTAAAAGCGACACGTAAAAGATAAATCCATATGTTGCGTGACTCGAAATTGCAAATAGGAAAAAGAAAAAAAATGATAGAAATATATAAAAAAAAAAAAAGCAAAAAAAAATGGAAGAAGGAACGCGCGTAAGCACATTTTGAAATGTTAATAATATACGTACCTATGTACGTTCAAACGTAGTACTATAACGTATATCCGTAGACGTGAAGGTACATAGGTAAAGCATAGCAGTCTGTTCACGAAGCTGCCTTTTCAAATTACAGTCAATAAAATTACGTCGAAAGCTCGACTACGAGGCAAATTTTGTATAGTGAGTACCAACGACTGTGGTTACCAACTTTAAAATAAACGAAAATTACTGTAGCTTTTCTTTTTCTTTCTTTTTTTTTTGTTTCTCTTACAAACATTTCGAAAATAAAGCATAATGAAATAACGCAGTATTTGTTTGTCAATACAATAAAGTTCTCGTTGATTGTTTTAAAGTTTTTATTTTCGATGTCGGAATAATCCATCATCAAGAGAAAATGGCTCTCAGAAGTTCCGATCTTGCAAATTTTTTTCTTTTTTTTTTCATATTCCTCCTCTCTCTCTCTCTCTCTCTCTCTCTCTCTCTCTCTCTCTCTCTCTCTCTCTCTCTCTCTCTCTCTTTCTATTTTCAACGAAACTATCGATTATTTGAAATCCTCTCGCGATTATATATTATTATATTCTTTTCTTCGAAGCTTCCTCATTTTTTCAATCTATATGCACAAAAAGCTAATAGATAAATATATTCTTGATTGATTACTTTGCTCTCTTAAGAGAATTCGATCATTTAAAATCGTTGGCCTTCGTTGGAATATAAATCATTTCAATTCGTTTAATTTTTTGAATGAAAAATAGCTTAATATCTGAAATATGTATATATAAAATATTGTAAAAAACTATTGATCGAAGGAAATTAATTTGAAAGACTACTGAGATTACGTTTTATTTTTAAACGTATCTGTACATGAATCTGGTATTCGTGAGATATATTTACAAAGAATATATCCGACTTTAATCGTCAAAGGTAACGCGTTACATGTCCGATCATGAATCGAGATAAAAAACGCAAACGAATGGTTTGCTCTACATAAAAGTGACCAGACGTACGTATCTACTACCTATCCATCTGCATGCATTCATATATATATATATATATATATATATATATATATATATATATATAATATATTATATATATATATATATATATATATATATATATACATACACATACATATCCATACGATATCTCGTTGTAAGAGCAAAACTTTTTTATCCGTTGATATGTGTTAGTAATATTTAGATAGACCGTACATTTTTGTATCATCGTTTTAATGGAATGAGAGTAAAGTCGATGCAATCGTTCGAACAGCCGTTCCTTTTTCTAGATATATTAAAATTATTTTACAATGAAATTCAATGGGGAGATCTTTTAATTCTTGAAATATAATCAACTTTTGTGAATTTGATCTCTTCCTCTCTGTTATTCTCTCTATCTCCTTCTATATACCTCCTTTCATCTCATCATCTTTTTCACTAACCTTTTCTGCGGTGAGAGTTGAAAAATTTTTCAAATCGAATAAGAGACAGTAGTACGAAGAGTTATATAATGTTACAATAGGATTTGAAATAGTTATACTTGCAAAGTGAAGGAAATCAAAGGTACCCTCGAGAGATGAGAGAAGCTCCAAAGAATGAAATAAAAGATGGAAGAGTAGTAAATGGTTACTTTCGACAATGAAATAATAATAAAAAAAGAAAATGAAGAAAAAGACAAAATATCATAAACGATCAACGTGAATTATATGCCTACAATAATAATAACTTATAATCAAAAAACTATACAATGATCGTGATGACGATAAACGTTGAAAATAAGCGATAGTTTCTTTTTCTTTTCTTTTTCTTCTTTTTTGTAAAATTTTAAGCGATTTGTTTTCTTAGAGCTTAATGACATGATCGTATAGTTTTTATTTTTCTCATAAAAAACGAGAATGATCGACGTACAAGTTATTATCAGGCTGATGTAGCATATAGAATGAACGGATTGCCTCGCTCATTAGCGTTACACGCGTAAAAACTAAAACGATATTCTAAGAGAAACTCTTTCGGTCCAGTACGCGCTAGCGTGTTCGCAGACCGGAACATTGTTCTTCCGGCGACAAAAACGTTTTGTTTTCCAGCTGGTCCCTCTCGTTAACGAGAACAAAACGAATACGGGAAAACATAGAAAAAGGGGAAAAATGTAGAACGAGGGTTACGACTTCCGAACGGATTCTTTTCATCCCGAAAATCTACGAAAGACCTTTGGGACAATTACGGGGAGGAAAAGGAAAGAAAAGAAAGAGATAGACAAAGAGAAAGAAAGAAAGAAAGAAAGGAAGGAAGAAAGAGAGAAAACGAATGAGACTAAGAATGAAACAAATTTTCGACGATTAAAATTTCGACGATAAAAATATGTTCGTTTTCATTCAAAGATTCACGAATTTTTGGCAAAAAAGAAAGAAAAAAAATATACTACGGCCGAGAAAATAGAATTTTCTCAAAGGAATTTTACTTAGATAGAATTATAAGTGCATAGGAGTGTGTACTTAAGTGTATATATTTGTACAATACGCACGTGAAAACAGAAAAAGAAGAAAAAGAGAAAAAAAAAGGAAAAAAAAATAGGAGGAAAGGGAAAGAAAAGTTTTGCGTAGAAAGAAAATTCTCGTTTCCTTCGTAAGCTTTGAGCTCGAAAGCACGTAGCTTTCTTCTAACTCGGACGTTAGAAAGTATTAAACTTTGTTCTTCACTTTTTCACCCCTACAAGTCAACTCTTTCCCTTCTTCCTAGTTTCTTCTAAGCCGGTTCCTTTCTTATCCACGCGTTAACCTCACGCTCGAAAGCTTTCAACTCTCACGTTCCATCAATTCCTGTCTAATATTTTTTTCATTTCTTTCTTTCTTTCTTTCTTTGTTTTTTTTCTTCTTTTCTCTTTTTTTACTCCTTCTTCTTATTTCTCTCTCTCTCTCTCTCTCTCTCTCTTCTTCTTCTTTTAATAACGATTATAAAGTTCGTCCAACTTTAAATCCATGTTAATCGGATGCAAATTACGTTGGCATTTTCCAGTTTGCAAAGTTGTCAAACGAAAGAGACTACTCGAATCGCACATTGATCATATAATAATCACAAAATATATGATATTTGCATGCATCAAATTTCTCACTTGTTTATCTTTCGTGTGACATGTTGTTACTAACACCTGCCATATCGTATTTTCTGATATTAATGATCCGAGATGAAACATATGTACGAATTTATTTTACGTATAGTTAATTTATTTAAATCGTTGTTCCATATTAATCTATTCTTCTTTTTCTTTTTTCTTTCTTCCTTTGTTTTTTTTTCTTTTTTTAATCGAACGAACGCAGTCGAAAAATTAATGAAAAATCTGTATAAAGAGACAATAGAATATTTTTCTAACAAACTTTTGAAGATACTTATATATTTTTTTGTGTTTTTATTTAATATCGAACAAATGTTCCGACAAATATTACAGTTTTCTAAACGTTCGCGTTTAAGATAAATTTATTGATCGGCAATAACTTCCACAAGTAATTCGAATGAAACTGTCGTTTTGCGGCGACAAATAGAAGATCTTAAGAGACATTTAATAATCCTTTCGACCACGACTGCATTAATAGCTTTTCTTGTAAAATGAGAAAGAAAGTCAAACGGAGAAAGAGAAAAAAGCTTGATTTGCATCGAAGACGATCTTGCGTTTACTTTGATGCTCGGAATCGACGCCTTACGTTAATCGCACAAAGAAAGCACATAGGAAGTTAAAAAGCGTTCGGACGATAATAAAGATGATAGATACTATAAAACGAAACTCGTAATTGTTTATTTTGTAAGCATTGTTATCATTCAGAGGAATAAAATAAAATGATCCATCGAATCTTTATAAATATTACGCTTCATTGTGATTCCGATAAACGAGTACACTTTGAATTCTCTTTGAGAATAATACGTTTTAAAATATACTTTACGTTTACAATAATCGATTATAATAAATCAATCGTATATTCGAAACGAATGTGTGATTTTATTTATCAACGTTTCAACGTTTCTAATCAAATCGAAAAATATTTTCGACGCTATAAAACGAACCGAACGAACTGTCGTGCAATACTCGAGAACGTGCCAGTGATAACTCAGAGCTCGCTTTAATACAGGGGGAAGAACATTTTCAAGCCCTATTTTTATTTATTCTCAGGCGAGTGTCGATAGAAACTGGTGTTCGAAAATCGATGACCTATATGGCAAGCAAGTCTTATTCAGAACGTTTACTACGAAGCTGTTTCATTTCCACTCACGATACGCATGCTTTGTTCAGCCACCATTCACATTTCTAAATGTCGGATGTTGTTTCAGGATCTGTAATACATTCTTAAAAGAAATATTCATAAATGTAAAAAAGTATCTCTTCGTCAAGGATCCTTCTACGTTTCAGAAGAACTTAACAAAGAGCGCTTTCCAGATAAAAAAAAAAAAGAAAGAAAGAAAGAAGGGAAAAAAATTATTTCATTCCACGCTTAAAGCATTAAAAGAGAATAGAAGTCGGAAGTTGAAGAAAACAATTTTAGAGATAGAACGATCTATTCTTTTTCCCTTTTTATTTAGCGGTAAAAACATTCGGGAGGATCGGACCTACGACTACGAATCTCGCTTCTTTAATAATAAATGCATCTCGGTGGAGGACTTACTTCGCATACCAAAATCCTCTGAATATTTTAAGTTAACGTTGCACGCGAACGAGCGGGCGTGCGAGGAAGACGCAGAAACGTGCCATGAAAGATGCATAAACGCACGTTCGATCTTTCGTAAGATGCTGTGTCTCGTGCTCGTATTACGTGCTCGCTAAATGTAAGCACGATTTTTGAAAAAGTACCAACATTTCATAGCATCTATTTATATCTACGTATTGGCGATGATTCGAAGATTCGAAGAAGAAGAAGAAAAGGAGAAAATAGAAAAAAAAAGAAAGAAAGGGAGAAAAAAGATTTCGTGTCATGAACGTCAATAAAGGACACGACTGTTCGAGACGGGAGCTCTTTAATAACTTCTCACGAAATGCCGAGCATACTTTTGATGGAATTACTTCGAAACTCACGACGAAAGAGCGGAATTTTAAATAAATAAGTTTCCGAGCAGATCTGGACCAGAAGGTAGACGCTGCCTTTGTCGTAGATTCGTCGCAAAGTACTCCTTCTACAGTAGGGATTTTTATTTCCTGATTTAGTGCTTTTCATTCGGAACAGACGAAGATGGAAAATATATCGTGCGCGATGATTTTCATCCCCCGTGAAATGAGATTAGATTTGTTTATATGGAAAATATTTGTAAGGGATATCTAAAAAAGAAGAAAAAAAAAAAAGAGGAAAAATCCACATACGATCTTGACCTTTTTATAAATCTCTGAAAAAAAATATTTTTTTTCGTCGTCTTTAAAAATCTAATACGAACATATTTTTTTCTTCCCGATATCGAACGTCGATAAACGCTATCCGTTAAGAATTATCTAAAGTGTGACGAAATGCTCAAAGGATAAACTTATTTTACGACTTTGTACGTAGATAGATACGATAGAAGGTCAGACCGTAAGCCGTTATATCTTTCAAATTGCCTACTGGATTTCCACCCACCTTTCTTAGACCTTTTAAAAAACGAAAAAAAAAACGACACACACGTACACATACCCATATCCTTTGTATACGTATATAGGTATATACATGTACATATATGTGTCGTCAACCTTTTTCTTTTTTACTCTCTCTCCCTCTATTTCTATCCTCCTCAGGCCTTCCTAGTCGAAGCTTTGGAAATTTCTAAAGAGAACCCATCTTCGCGAGCAAAGAGGGAGAGAGAGAGAGAGACACACACACACATACAGAAAGAGAGAGAGAGAGAGAAAGAGAAAGATAGAAGAAGAGATAGATAGATAGAGGAGAGACAGATATCTTTCGTTCAAGCGCGTTCAAATTTAGCGGGGATTTATGGAGATGAAGCCAAATAAGATTGAGCTCGATTCGAAGCACGTTGACGGATATTTGGTATTTTCGCGAAGCTCGAATTTTCTCTCCGTTCTTACCTTCTCCACCTCCTGTTACTTCTCCCCTCTCCAACTATCGATCCATTCCTCTTTATTTACTTTTTTATTCGAAGGACGATTTCAAGGACGATAGCCGACGAAACGACTTCGAAACAAATTTCTTCGTAAATATTTAGTTATATTTAATCGTCCTTTAAATTTTCAACGAAGCACGCATAAATACCTCCCTCGCGATATTTAAAAAGTATAGAAATATACGTCTTTACCGTCAACCACGTTATTTAACCATCAAGAAAACCTTATCTTTATTTCTCTCCCTTTCCTTTATTCCTTCTTTTCTTTTTTCTTTGCTTTTTCTTTTTCTTTTTTTTTTGATTTGTTTTTTCTTTTTCTTTTTTCTTTTTTCCCAATTTAACGAGACACCAAGAGACCTTCATTCATTCAAGTCGCAATGAATCTATTGTAAAGAGAGAATTCACATCGGTCTATCAGATTCCTTTTCTGCATTCGTTTAATGACGTCTCTCGGATATAATACGAGTACGTCAACCTTCACTATGGCGAAACCACGCGTGCTAGGTGCTTTTTTCTTGGCTTAATGTCGCGTCACGGATAGAGAAAAGGAAAGGCTACAACTTGGCCTGGGGTAAGGTCGAACAAAAGATGTGGATTCCGTCATCTCCGGAGAAATAGGAAGGAAAAGTTTCTAGTAAAAGGAAAAGAGGAAGGAGAAACTTGAAGAAAAACGGAGATACAAAAAAAGAAAGAGAGAGAGAAAGAGAGAGAGAGAGAGAGAAATGAACGAGGTTCTCCTTTGGGAGATTTCTCGTACGTATGATGAGAGAACTCAGACTCTCTCTCTCTCTCTCTCTCTCTCTCTTTCTATCTTTATCTCTCTCTATCTCTCTCTCTCTCTCTCTATGTCTGTCTTTTTCTCTCTTTCTCTCTCTCTCTCTTTTTCTAGTGAGTCATTTGCTAATGAATTACTAGCATTCTAGACTTACAACGCTAAGTTCTAGAGAAAGGAAGGTAGAAGAAAAGAGAAAGAGATAGAGACAGAGAGAGAGAGAGAGAGAGAGAGAAGGAGAGAGAGAGAGAGAGAAAGAGAGAGAGAGGTTAGAAGGAAGGGTCTGTATTGTGTCGCACAAAGAGGAACGTTCTGACGTTTCGACGATGCGTTTGATATCGCGCCATGAGATAAAGGCAAACTGGTTAATTGGCTTCACCCTAGGGAATACCGGATACAAAGGATATCTTGCGATTTTGTTAGCTACGAAAAATGTGGTCCCAATGGGACGTTCGAGTATATCTTTTGCGTCGAACGACGAGATTAGTCTTGCGAGATTATTTTCGAACTACCTCGTAAAACCTGACCGAATACATGACTTAATAATATTCTTCTTCGTAAAATAAAGAGTACATTCGGTGAGAATCATTGATTGATCATAAAGGTGATATCTTTAATATTTCTAATTTATGGTAAAAAGCTTAATTTAAAAAAATGTTATACGATTGTATTTTGCGTGCAAATAATATAATAAAATAAAATGATATCGGGGGAAAAAAACAGAAAAAAGGATATGAAATACTATGTCCCTAAGATAGCCTAAATTATAAATCGCGTTAAATTTTTTTTCACAGATCTACCTGTTTTTAATCTCGACGATCGGTCTAAAAATCTAATATTTTCCTAGGCGAGGATACCTCCATCGATGTTCATGAAACATCGGACCGATGAGAAGGCCTCGCTCGAAATAACCGTGCTCGACTCGAAAATGTGAAAATGCTTACCGGATTCAACCAAGTGGAAGTGGCAGAGCCAATTCCGATTTTCAAGAAAACTCGCAAGAAGACGGTGTTGTCGAAGAGCCGAGCTGGAAAATCGATCGGCTCTCTGTGCGAGCTAACACGTCAACGCATTTCGACTTCGATTATATAGAGTATACATAATTGCACGTGTACACGGCACACATACATGAAACTTTGCAGTTAGAAGATTTTATCACGACAAATCTTGATTCAGGAATGAGGACTTGAACGTGAAACGCAGTACTTTCTGTTTTGATCGAAAGTTTTTCTCTTCTTTTTTTTTTCTCCTTTTTTTTATAGCTATAGAAGATGAAAAACTTGGGATGCAAAAAAGGGGAAAAATTTTTACTTCGTTTCGTTCGTGCGTTCGCGAACACTGATTGGTAATAAAGTACGAACATGATCAAAGCAGGTCAAGATGTTCGTTTATCGGAAGTAAGAGAAAGGAAGCAATGGAACAAAAAGGGAGAGAGAGAAAAAGAGAGAGAGAAAATGGGAAAGCCAATAAGAATCCGATACGCGTTTCCATAGATAGGGAAAATTCGAATTTTCAGTCGATTCTCCGAAAGAAGCTTTTCATTCGTTTATAGCATATTTTATTTTTCCATTCACATTTTTATCTCCCTTTTTAAAATCACTTCATCTGTGGCAAGTGACGATCGATCGGCTGGCGCGTTGGTAGGTATCTCGGGAAATTCAATTTTTATTTAAAATCCACGAGCCAAATCGTCGCGACTTGACGGCTGCGGTTCGTTGTGAAGTACGAGCTAATTAATGTTATCAACTAGTTTAACAAATTGCTAGTGACGATCTCTCGCTTCGAAAAATAAATAACCGAGTACGAATTAAACGTACACATGAAATAAAAATTCATTTTCTCTCTTTCTCTCTCTCTCTTTCTCTTTGCTTGTCATGTAACGCGGTTTGGTCAGAGAGTTGCTCGTTAGAATAGGGTTGGAGTAAAGAAAAAAAAAGAAAAAAAAAGGAAGAAAAGAAAAAAAAACACGGTACATCGTAACGACAGGAAAATACTGGTCGTAACAGATAATGGTCGTTTGGAGTAGAGTTTTCAATGATATGGTTATTACCACCCACATTGAACCCACCACTACAAGACCCGATATTAACTTAACGATTATGCAATACCCGTGTCAGATATCGTAATTATTATGTCAACGATCATACAAATTTCAAGGACTATATTTATTACTACATTAATAATTTTAACGCGTAGATAATGTAGTATAAAATATATCGAGGCAGAAAAAATTGTTTCGAATAAAATTATAAAGAAATTTAATGTGAAGTAATAATTCGTTAAGAATCGTCTTAAGAGATGATTATTCTTTTTATCCCAATATCCTTTACTACAAATAGACTAAATCTACGTCGATTCTTTATAAAGAAAAAAAGAAAAGAAAAGAAAATCAAGCGTCTAGTCTAAAATACGTACTTCGCAGCTATGCATCTTCCTAAGGATTACAGCCATAATCTATTCATCCGATAGATTTCCCGTGATCAATCACCGCATGGAGTATGGTAAAGTATAGTTAAACCGCGAGTCAACGACCATCGTCGTTTATCTTCATTCGAGGTACGAGAGAACGAGCTTGACGGGCTGCTGCATGAAAGATGGAGAGAGAACGAAGGAGAAAGATAAAGAGAGAGAGAGAGAGAGAGAGACATGAATGGAAGATGAAGAACAAAAGCCAAAACCAGAAAAAAAATTTGACAATACTGAAGGATCATATATATATATTTTTTTTTAATTACAAAAAATTGCATGATTTTTCCCTTCTCTAATGTTTCTCTCTCTAACTTACAATTGATAATAGTCACCTATCTGTTACTGAAACAAATGTCTCGAACGTTTATTTCTTTCGGAAATTAACAAAAAGTCGATCGATTATTTTTTATTTTCCGACATTTTGATCTCAGAGTTCATCGTGTTATCAGGGATGTTAATCGAAAAGAAATCGAAAGATCGAGAAGTAAATTTAAAGGAATTGTGACGACGCGTTTGTAAAAAAAACAAATTTCTCCATTTTTAATATATTTCTTATTATATATATATTTTTTTTTCGTTATATAGAACGATATGAAAAAAATTCCATAGTGTCCTTCCAATGTTCGACGCTTTTACAATTCTCGCGAAAAAGGACAAAAGTTAGAGCGATGAAAGCAGAGGTCGAGTCGAAAGATACGTTCTACCGAGCGACCTGAATTCCGATTTCTCTTCGAATTCCTTTTACCACGACTGCTTCCCAAAGCGAACCAGTGAATTCGAAATAAAAAGAAGGAATATGAAAAGTTGTGACACGTAGGTATCGCGAGTGAGCGTTAGGAGGTCCACAGGTCCACTTGGGAGATATATTCCACGCGGGTGCCTCCAGAACGAAATAAAATCTTTTTCCAGTTCGATCGAGCTGCTCGAAAATATGATGCCATTTCTATGTTCAAGATAATAATGCAATGTGAAATTTTCTACGTAGATCGAAGAATAAATATAATACTATGTGTATTACGTTACATGAGATTAATATAAAAATTAAATTATTTTCAAATATGAGAATCAAATAAGTTATTAAAACGAATTTTTAATAACGTTTTATTCTACTTAATCAACGATCATTTAATATCGAAATTTAATATTAACGCATTCGTATATGAATTTCTACATTCGAAACGTTTAATCAATCGTTGAAAAGGATAGGAGATTGAAAGAGAGAAAAAAGAAAGAAAGAGAAAAAAAATAGGAAAAGGGAATTAAAGCAGATGAGTAATAGATTGGACCGAGAGCCAAATGATTCCCGAAACAAATTATGAAGTGAATTCCGTTTGCGAACGGTAAGCCCTATGTGGAAGTCGGATTTTAAAGGATGTCAATGGTATTATCGAATGGTCGGATAATTCCATCAAACGCGATGGAGATTTTCCTTCGTATTTCTTTGAAAATTACTTTTCCTCATTTTTCTTTTTTTTATCATTTTCGTTTTTACTCGCCAGAGTTGAAAAAATATTAAATGTTTTTAAAATATTGAATGATTTTTTAAAGAATCAATAGTAATAATAACTTACATTAATCGTTTATTTCATCAAGAAAGAATCTGGATGTTATTTATATATTTATAAATATCGAAATGAAAATAAATATAAATATAAATATATATATATTCCCAGATAAATCTTATTTAAAGATATCAAAGATCGTAAATAATCTCGAAGACATTTATCGTATTCCCAGAGAATCTTTTTCTCTTCTTCTTTTACGTTTAAAGGGCACGGGGGTGACGAATGCCTTGGGGCAAATGGAAGCTAACGTTAACTGTACGAAAAGCCAAAAGCATCCCCTTCTTTTTCCTGCCCGAAACCCGCTGTGCACGGCGCCGCCCATTGCCTACGCTCTGGCATAATCTTTGGCCATGTCTGCCAGCAACGTGTCTGCAACCCCTTGTCTTTATACTTCTTTCTTTCTTTCTTTTTCTTTTACCCCCCACTCTTTCACTTGCCACGTTCGCCTTAGCGAAGCCACTTTTAGAAAGAAGCTGCCACCGCAAAAACGTTCTTGCATACAAATGCGACAATTTTCCTTCTCTCTTTCCTTCTCTCTATCTTTTTCCTTTCGACATTTCATCCTTTTCCCATTTTTAAAAATGAGAACGTTCCTCGAATGCCGGGCTTATTAATATCGACTTGATAAGAATTTATTTATCTATCTATTATCAATTCATGACCTTCTCTCTCTCTCTCTCTCTCTCTCTCTCTCTCTCTCTCTCTCTCTCTCTAATCGCTCGTCCCTTTGCTCTTTTTCGTTATACTTAAGAATTAATTATAAGATAAGATTAATCTATGACACGGTAATGTCTCGCGCGGTAATACCTTTACGACCTTATGAGAGAAGCGACGAAGGGAAGAATAATGGCAGACTTTTTTCTTTAATCCAGAAAGCAATATCGAAATCCTATGATGGCGGAACGGAGTCAAGAGAGAGCCAATGAACGAGGAAAGCGTTACAAAGAGAAAAAAAAAAACAACGAGCAACGATCATCGAGTGTCCGTACGATTTATTTATAGAAAATCTATTTCTTCATTTCTTTTGAACGTTGGTTCGAAAGAGAAACGTATAACGTCGAATAATTTAATCTATTTCTTTCCAATTCGAAATATACGAAACAATTTTAAGATACTAATCGTAACTAATTTCTAATCAGAATTATATTACGAATACATTCGAAGAATGGATTTCAAATAACTCGAACCATTGTATATACATTCATTGTTCTCTAAAGAGATACTTTGTCGGTTTATATTATTTTCTATATGTACATATATTAAAGTTTTTCCCGGTGAAAAGTTACATAGTTTTATTCGAACAAAAAGATATTAATTATTTCACATTCCAAACAAAAGATCGAGATATTTATTCAAACCAAATATGCCTCGATGATTTTCATATCTAGTTGAACGCTTTAATAACCACACTAAATGAGAACAGAATCGAGAATTAGAACAGAAACTTGTAACAATAAAACACGAAACTTAGCTCCGCTGAAATTTCCTCTGGTAAGAGGAATTGCGAAATCGGGTTATTACGTAATCGATTTTCAAGAATTTCCTAACGGTATGTTTCGATCCACCGATTTATAGCGAAATAGCTATTATCCATAAAATGATATGAAACGTACGATCGTACTTACGACGTTAATGCTATCGCCAACACATTAATAAAAATCCCACTTTAACGTTAACTAGGTACTCGAATATTCAGCTTGTTATATTCATCATGTAGTCTCGTTGCTCTCGACAAAGCCCTTCCACGGTCATTTCATGATGTTATACGGTCTACTAATTTACCCTGCGCAATTTACTCCGCGTTACGCGACACACCTAATAAATGATTCTTGTAACTAGACTGTATACCCAAAAACCGAGAAATGCCTCGTTCGCCGGGCATATCCGCCATATTATGAATGCTCCCAAAGTGAACGATAATTTCGGCCGTTAGCCGATAAAAATTCTATTCGAACGTGATTGCGATCGAACTCGCCGTGTTTGACTACAGTATCGATATACGCTATTCGTTGCTGCCTTTCTTCAAAAATTTTCGAGTTCGTTTAACAAATAAAAAAAATTAAAAAAAAGAGAAAAAAAACAGAAGAGAAAAGAAAAAAGAGATTTGTAATTAGAAACATTACGTCGATAATATTCAATTAATAATCCTTGTTTCTTTCGAATCGAAGCTGAAAGATAAAATAAAAAATGCTTTTCTCGACACTTGGACCGAACGAATACGATTCTCAAAGTCTAGGTAAGAGACAGATGTCATCTTTGTTTCAAGAACGATTTTCCATTGCTCCGAGAGGTCGTATCCACTTTCCTGCTCGTTCTCTTCCCCTTACTTCGATACCTCGAGCATCGCCCGGGGATGGTTCATAGATGGAAGGGGGAAAAGGCAAAGAGAGAAACAACAGAGAAGGAAAAATAGAAGGAAGAAAAAAGAAAAGTCTGTTGGTGGTTCGTGGACTCGTTTCATTTGAATAGAATCCACGCGATAACGCCCCTCGGCGGCATACTGTTAAGCACCGACCACCAACGACAAACCGAACACCACAATCTCGAGTTGGTGTTGTTGCTAACGACGGCAACGACAACGACGACGACTACGACGACTACGACGACGACGACGACGACTACGACGATGAGGAAGTGGAAGGATGACAAGCACGTCTAGTTTCCCCGGGGGCGATACGCCTGGAAAACGCGAACGAACGGACCGAAGAAGGAAAGAAAACATCGGTCTCATCGTCGACTCGCAGCAACCAGAAACGACAAGCAAAAGCGACATGGTAGTTTGTCGGAGCCAACCTTCTTTTCTTCTTCCCATACTATCCAACCGACCTCGTTCCTTATTATTCCTCTTCGTTGAAACAACGACTTCGTAGAAATTTCTTTCGGCGTTTTACCTACCACCATCATCGCCACTACCGTCATCCTTCAAATTTATCGTCGACTATTCAGCTTTCATTTTTATTTTTCACCAATCTTCTATATAGTGAACAATAGCGAAAGAGAAAAGAGGTTGGAAACGTTAGAACGAAATTCCAAGAGAAATTTATCGGGAACGTGCTTGTTCTCGAGAAATATACGTTTATGGTGTATTTCTACCTCTCAAGACAATAACCGTCATCGCGATGGCCTCGTTTGAAATTTCCTATCGTTTAACTTTGATCGTGAGTTTGTCCGAAACTGCACGTTGACGAATATCCTCTCTATTCCACGAAGTAATGTACGTAGACATTTAGATACGTTTAGGGAGTGATTGACGACGATTGGGACGACGATTGGGACGACGATTGGGACGACATTAGCTTGATTAAAACATCACCTCTCGGACTTTGGATCGTGTACGAGTTTAAATCTTCTGCGATGCATTTTACTCGGATGTAAATGGATTAAGAAAAGGCTAGAAAGGGGTCATGGCTCTATGGAGGTTTAAGTTATCAGAAAAGAGGTAGAAACATTGTCGCTATTCTTTTTCTTTGCTTCTCTTTCTCTCTCTCTCTCTCTCTCTCTCTCTCTCTTTCTCTCTTTCTTTTTCGAATGAACAAATGCAGCTAACTTCTGTCTTCCCCTTTTTCGCTTAGTCAAAGTAGTGAGATAACTCTGACGTCTCTGTCACTGCTACTCGTCTTCGTTTTCGTTTTCACTGAAACACGATGCAATATTTGTGCGAAAGTAACACCGTGAGTCACGGTACGACGACAACGACGATGACGACGACGACGACGACGACGACGACGAAAAAAAAAAGAAAGAAAGAGAGAAAGGAAGAAAACAAAAAGAAAGAAAAATAGGAGGAAAAAAGAGAAAACAAAAAAAAAGAAAAATAAAAGAAAAGAACTAGGTACCATAAAAGGAAAAGGATGACGACGTCGTTTCTTCTACTAGAAAGCAAATAAAGAAATGCCACCTTTTATCTCGCGAATGACAATGCTTCGGATCGATGCGTTTGACTGTCGCTATGAGAATTCCACGACTTCCTTGGAATTTTCTCTTCTGCCTCTTACTCCTCTTCCTCGCCACCCTCGCTACTACACCCCCTCCCTCTCCGCACCCCTCCTTCTCTTCCTCCTCCTCTTTTATCTCCCTCGCGTTCCCTCGTTTTTCTACGCCGATGAATGTAATGCCGCTCGATCTCGATTACACGTTCCGATTTTCCGAGCAACGACGTTTCATCCTCTCCAATCAGCTTTGTAAGAATTTCCTTAGGAAGCGAGAGTCACGTTCCACCTTTTCAAAGATTCCCTAGTTGAAATATATTCATCATCCATTTCGCTTCTAAAGTCACGATTACTTTAATGAGAACGTAAGTACCTCGTGAGAATTAGAAGATCGATCTACCGCGTTATTCTCGGCTTAATAATTTCCGAAAATTCATTTCTCAATGTTACATTTAATACGAATTTATTTGGATACGTCATTTACATTTAGTGAGTAACATCGGTTACACGTTTGTCATCTTCAACGATAAAGCGGATATTACTTTATCCGATAAGAGACACATCGTTTTCAACTACCCTGAGAAAATAATCGAGGACGATTATAGTATACCCTCGTTTATGGTGCCATTTGCCGTCACGGTGAACACACCACAATGATAATATCGTATGCAGATGGAAGCTGTTAGATCGTGACGCAAAGGTTAGGACAAAACGACTGGGACTCGAAACTGTACCGAGTTGAATTTGCAGTGGGAGATGAGAGGGAGGAAGAGGAGGAGGAGGTGGGGGAGTTTTTCAACTCGTACACGAAGACGATTTCGATCTTAGCAATGGGGATGGGAGAGAACTTGGAAATGGAAGAGCAAATTGGTTGGATAATACGTAATAAATCGATATTCATAAGTTCTTCGCTCGAAGGCATAACGATCTCAAAATTTTGATTGAAAATTTGATACTATCGGAGAAATTGATATTGGAATAAATTCATTGTTCTTTTTGAAATTTTACTCGTTCTTTTCTTCATGTTGAATTATACGATTAGACTGTCGGAGTGAAATTATTCGGATAGTTTTTGTGACAAAAATACAAAAAGAGAAAAAAGAAAAATTTCGAAAGCAAACGAATTCATTGGCATTTCGAGATTCGATCTCATTTTTTTTCCTTTTTTATTGACTCCTTTTTCTCTCTGTCTCTTTCTCTCTTTTACTTTTTTCAAACTGTTACACGTTACACGAACGACTCTGGTCAACTGTGCCAATTATAACCGTACGTCGAAAAAACTTTTACATAGATATAGCACGTGATAAAACAAAAACCATCCACACCTGATTTCGGTACACTGCATATGTATAATAGTTCGTAGCTTTTTTTTTTATCTCATGCTCCGCGAGAACGAGATTCAGAGGTTCGGTTTATCATACGTTTTATAGTAGATATGATATGAATGTTTTCTCTTTTATTTTTCAAAAAATTCGTCGAATTTCTAGTTATTCAGTTTACACGGTGAATCGTTTATTTGTTTGAATATTTCAGTTGAATATTTCGAACGAAATATATTTAAAAAAAAAATCGATTCAACTTTACGAATTAATAACAATATTTTAATTATATATTTGCTATATATATATATAACAAATATACAATCTAACAATATAACAAATAATATATACAAATAATATAACAAATAATATGTATATATATAGTTAATATTGCAACACATAGAATTCGATAAATTATTCCTTCCATAAAAAAAATATCATGAATTTCTAGGCGGGAAAAGTTACATCCATTCAGTGCTTCAGTGATAAACTGCTTATCTTGGAACAAACTTATAAAATATTTGAATTGCAGTAACTGACAGTAACGAGCATTCTTTTTCTCTATTTTCTTCTTGCCAGTTCTTCGTTAGTATTGGAATAAGTTTCGAAAATGGTCGTTGACAGTGTTTACCCCCTCCCTCGTAAAAGGAGTTAAGAAAATCCTCTTACGCGCTTGAAACGCACACGGCATGATTTACGACGAAGCTTTCGATGAAAGTTTCATGAAATAACAGCTGCAGATACGAGGAGATCGGTAAATACGAACTGTAGTAGTTACTAAGTGAACAATTTATGACAAATTCCTTCCTTTCTTTCCTCTTTCTCTTTTTTTTCTATTTTTCTCTCTTTCTTTTTTTTTAAATGCAATACATTAATAAAATACAAAATTTACTGATAAGGAAATTGGAAAACTTTCGTTCCATCCATATTGAAACAATGAGAAAAATTTGTTGTCATTTATTTTGTCTTCGTTGATTGAATAATTAACATAGAAAGTAAATTACTTAAAATCGCAAATTGGTTGGAAATTATATATTCGAAACTATACATGATAAAACGAAAGATGAGAAAGACGAAAGAGCGTACAACATTCCAAAAGTAATATCAAAACGAATCGACAAGATGAATATTTAAATCTGGTAGAATTAACTTGAAAACTTTGGAGCTTTCTCAGAATCCATGTATCCTAAATAATACAATTGTCGAAATAGATGACATAGAGAAGACGTTAGTTCGTAGGTACGTTCCAAAATGAATATATAAACTTGAATACAATTCGACTTCGAACTCGTTGGAATATCGAATATTGAACGTCTACGAATGTTTGAGAAATATATAAAATAACGTCTGAATCGATTTTCCGATAAAATATTCTAGGAACAGATGAAGATAAGTAGTTGAATCGGATCGACGAATAGTTACGATCGAAGGATAGAATAATTAAAGTCGATTTCGGAAGGACGGGGATGAGAGGGTGTCAGGAAGAGGAAGGAAAGGTTGAGCTTTAATCTCGTGACTGAAATGATTGCATCGTTAAAGAAGTTCCGATTCGTTTTATATTCATCAAAGGATCGTAATAAAACTTAGATTCGATTAGTTGTCCTATAAAGAAGGAGAAGAAGATATTACACGTATGCCTGGACTGAAGTTGAGTTAGAATGAAGCGGTACCACTCAACGGTGTTCCACCGGACATGAAGATAGAGAAGGATACCAAGTCGAATAAATCGCAGAGAATGGCGATGGCGATGGTAGTGAGCCAACGTTCGTTCGCATAAATTGAACGTGACTGTCGGGCGCGTGTCAGCATTATCGTGGCACTTGCCGTTAACCAGGATTAATATTCCGAGTCGGCTAATAATCCAAGATATTCATACTCGAGCGCGTACTCGGGCAGTACTCGCCGTACATAGAAACGAGCGAACGCGAACCATACTCCATACATTCGCCTAACTGTTCCGTAACACGAGCTTGAAACGTAATTATGATCCAACGATGAAAATTAGAAGCACATGTTACATTGTTAAAGTTAGAGAGAGCGAGAGAGAACGAGAGAGAGAAAGATTTATCGTCAATATCTTTTAATAAAGAACGATAATTGCGGACATAACCAACTGTTTACTCCTTTCTATTGTTACCGTCGACAATTGTGACGTTCGATTTTGGTCGAATATTAGCATTGGAATAGAAATTCAATGATTTGATGAACAACGCTACCTTTGTAAATCTCATGTGATATCAATATATCATTTATTTAAGTTTTTCAAATATAAGCAGAATCAACATTATTTCGTCGTGAAACGCGTGAAAATTTGTATTCGACCGTTGTTTGATATCTCTATATTTGTAGATCCAAGAGATTAATAACAGATAAACGATATCATGCGCATTTGAATTATTTAGAGTTAGATAGCGTTCGATTTGTTTCCAGGTATACAACTCGTTTTATTAGTATATACATATTACATAAGGCAATTTTGTTGAGAATGTAATAAACCTGCTGAATACGGCAGCATAAAAGACATTATCGTTTGAATATATTTGTAATAAAGTTTACGTAAAGGAATTAATACGAACAGGACCGATATCCCGTTGCATACAATATTTGTGGATAAAATATTTTCAATTGTTTAACTACAATTAACACGTATCCGGAGTTGCATCTGTTACAAATAAGTATTTACGTACTCTGTCATGGCAAATAATTTACGAGATTTTTTATCATAACATTCGAACAACTGAATCGATTAATCGGAACACAGTGGCATGATTTATTTATTTATTTTCTTTTCTTGTAATTGTCAAACTTCAATGCGCAAACAAATTCATTATGTTCTAGATTTACGATTTTATCGATTAGAACGAAAAAAAAAACAATCATAATTAATAATACGATCCGCTATATTATAATGATATAACAATGTTAGAGGATATAACAGAAAAGAAAGATATATATTATACCGAGAAAATTATCAAATTTATCAGCTTGAAATTTAACGAAGGAAGATGTCGGTCGTATTGTCCGTTGAGTCACTTCTCGTTTGTAAATCAACGAAGCGTTTTAAACTGGGTAGGAACATTGCGCGTGCAACTGAACTCTCGCTATTAATTTGTCGTTGGGCGCAAATGAAATGCGCATTGCGCTCGACGGAGCGTAATTCACGAGGCAGAATTAATGTATCGCCGAGAAGGCTTCAGGAACCTTTCTCTGCTTAATTGCATTACGGCGGTTCGACGCCAGCTGATTTAATACTTTACATTTAATTTCAGAAGGGCGGTGAGGCATACTGGATACGAGAAAAGAGTCTTCATTTGCATACCTACGTAAAGTATTGTTAGTCGATCGAGGAGAAACACGTTTCTTCTGTAAATCGATTGTTATTCGTCAAAGGTAACTAAAGTCTTTCCTTTTCTCGATCTATCGAAGATCATTATAATCGATATTTTTCTCTCTCTAGAGAAAGAGAGAAAGAGAGAAAAAGAGAGAGAGAGAGAGAGAGAAATTACTAAGCGAAATTTTATCTAAACAAAATTTAATACAAATAAAAAATTATTTCTAATATTACATGAATCATCAAGAAGGTTGAAATCCAATGAGTATGAAAATCTGGAGCAAAGGAATGATTATGAAAGATTCTGTAGGCTTGTTAATGTAACATCGAAACACATTGATTGGTCTCTCTCTCTCTCTCTCTCTCTCTCTCTCTCTCTCTCTCTCTCTCTCTCTCTCTCTCTCTCTCTATTATACTCCATTCACCTTTTTGAGTTCCATCTTTTTTTACTTTTGCGCAAAATCAATACACTTCTCGACAAAGAGCGCGAAAGGGTGAGCATGCTCGTATCATTCTTTTTTCGTATAGCAAGCTCGCCCGCGTGTACTATGTTTCCTTTCGTTCTTTTTTTTTTTTAAAAGAGCGCTTGATAAATGGGAACTCGATAACACGGAATCCAGAGTGTCTCTCTCTCTCTATTTTTTTTTCTTCTTTTTTTTTCTTTTTTTTTTTCTTTTTAGAGCAGATTCGCCTGGAAGCCCGAGGCTCCATAGCCTTCTCTCTTTTCCTCTCTACTTCGACATTCCTTTCTTTGTTACGTCGGACTATTACTCATAACGTGCGCAATCGGTATTTACGAAGACTATGTCGAGCGATTCTACACGATACCAAAGTCATAACAGTTAAAAGCTCTTGATCGTCCGTGCGAACATCCTGATGAAAAGATTAAAACATAATCTTTCGATTCTCTTTCCTGGAATCGTTCCTCTCGTTGCATCGTTCGATTATTTATTAAATCAAGGATTACCATTTGGACATAACTTCATGTTACATTTTTATATTTACAGAATGTATTATTATTATTATTTCATTTTAATCGTTAGCAATTTCTACTTTTATCTATATTTATGAACGTGTATATATACATATATATATATATATATATATATATATATATATATTTATCAACCTATATCCTTTTTATAACAAATCGTTAAGTAAGTCTTACGAGTAGATGAAGTAAAATCTGCTTTTAAAATCCGCATTTGTAAGCCATTGTTTATAAGAAATTTTTTTTTATAACAAGTTGCAAGACGGTTATTAACGATGGTATAAAAAAGAAGGGAAAATAATATGGTCTTTGTTCGAAGTTTTTTACGAGTCTTATATTCCAGAAAAGAGAATATATTTACATGACCCATTGACCTATATAATTTTATTAAAAAGGACCGACGAAATAGTGACCTAAATAAATTCCCCAAAATTTTTTCCGCTATTTTTCATTTACTATAGCGAGTAAATACTCATATCAATTGTTTCCTAGATTATGAATAATAAAATAAATAAAATAGATTATGAAAATAAAGTGTTATATCGTCGAAAGAAAAAATTCTGAAATAAATATCGTTTCAAGATAAAAAAATGTCCTCTATCTATGTCTACGTAGTCAGATATCGATGAGATCGATTTTATCGATATTTCTCAAAATTGATTTACTTTGACATACTCGATCATTTAAAAAACGTATCCTTTTATATTATTACACAATATTTCTTAATAACAATGCAATTATTATAATGTAATTTCATCGATGATATCGAAAATAAATTCTCTTTCGAAAATTTAACGTCCTATACATCTAGTCGCTGCAAATGTTCTGTTCATTATTATTATCAAACATGAATTAATTAATGTGTACTAATACGAAGTTCTGACCTTATTTATGCACATATACACACACACACACACACACACATATAAATATATGTATACATGTATATATATATATATATGGATATGGAGTATAGTTTATTTGAATTTATTTTTCTCCATTCCAACTTCTTGTTTCGCACTGGTAGCAATGTTATACGAGATCTTTCTCCCTTTTCGAATCTATATGCATCCCCATGGAAAAGGTTTCCACGACCATATTGTATTTTCAATAACTCACCTTTTTCTACTCGCCGTAGAAACGGCGACCAATGCTTCTGGCTCGGGCAGAACTAGCAACGCCGGCGCCATCCAATTTATTCGCTTACAAAGGAATTTCAGATCTCGTTTTCGATTACCATGTCAACGACACGAGCGATTTTGCGTACTGGTAACATCGCTACGAATAAAGGTGGGAGATATAACTCGCATCTACTTTCAAATCCCACTGGATATACCACCTTCAATTTGCTTTTATATCAATGATACTACGGTGCACTGTAGTAATAACACAAGAGAAAATATCATTACTTCTTCTTTATTTCTTCATTTTTCGATTAATTATTCATCGACGATTAAAAAAAAAAAAAGAAAATCGATTAGCTTAGAGAAGAAATAAAGTGTTATTTAGATACTTTATATTTATATTTTAGTTGATTCTATTCTCTTTTTATTTATTAATTTTTTTTTTACCCTTTTTATTTCCTTTTCCTTTGTAATCTCAAAAAGTTCAAAATACCTTATATGAGAATAACTATGCGGAAGATAAAAGAGTGTGCACATAAAGGAGCGCACGCGCGCCCGAATGATGTAACTTCATACATAAAACTTGCAAAGAAAACATAGATTTCATGAACCCTTCGAAGAAGGTGCTGGCCGTACTCCAATTTTTCGAAGCCATAACGCCAAAAAGAGTTATATATTAAAGTTGATGTTTAAGAAATATTTGTAACCACCTCTTTGTAGACTCGATTTATCGGATGGTAACTGTTCCAAGGATAAGAAAAGACGCATTTGAATTTAAATTGAAGTATAATCGACGGATTTCGAATTATTGTCACGAAGAAATACGAATAAGAATTTATTCGAATTATCTTCCGATTTGATTGTTTTAATAATTAAAATTAATATACTAACGATAAGATAAGATGATAAGATGTTCTCGAAATTACAATAGATGGAAGATTTTATTGACTTCGAGAGGATACGAAAGGCAAATCGATGGAAAATTGTATGTATGTGTATAGGTATATACAATAGCAAATCGTTTTCAACTTGAACCAAAAGACCGACGAAATTCATACGCGCGTTGAAGAGATAATCGCACAAAGCTTTTTACGCTTAAGAAGTTATGGTTAAAGAACCGTTATTGAAATTCCCCATAATATCTCTACGATCGAAAGGAAATGCGATTTTCTTTTATCAAACTCTTTGTATATCGTAAGGATATTAAAATAATTCCATCCGTATTTTACTGGGCTTTCACCGTATTTATGAAAAATTATACAGAAATAATTATGGAAAAAAAAGAAACAAACAAACAAGAGATATGGCGGGAATAAATTACGATCTAATAATATTTTACTTTATCATTATTTGCTTTACTTTTCATTCGTTCATCAACTGACAAATTGATATGTGAAAATTAACAACGAGCAATTATTCAATAATGCAAATAAAAAATGTCTCTGCGCTTTTTATTTTCCGATAAATAAAATAAATAAATAAATAAAAAGTAGTACAAAAGAAAAAAAAAACGTTCTCTCAATAAAAATGAAATATATGAAGTATTTGCAAACGAATGATACAACGAACGCATATTGAAACGACTGATTTTAAATTGAAATAAATATTTTATATGTACGAACGTTGATTAATCAATTTGAGCATAAATCATTTTCCTTATATCCGATTTAGTTTCTGAGATATTCCTGCATTAAACTTTTTACGATAACAAGAACATAAGGAACTCCCACTGGTCGTGCATAATAAATGACTCGAAACCGTTACCGTAATATGTCGCGAAAGCCATTTAGAACTTTCATATATTAGCGATGGGATTCGATCAAGTTTACGTAAGGTTCAAATTAAACGCGATGAAAGGTATAATATACCTGGAGATTAGGTGGGCAGTGATCCAGAAGTTCCAACATGTGCCTGATGTTCTGTGCGTCCTGTATCACGAAGTTCAACTCCATGTCGAATTCTCCGCCCACGAGCTGTAAAAATAAATAAATAAATAAATAAATAACACATAATTACTAATATATAGATAATAGAAAAAAAAATATATTATTTGTAGGGAGAAAAATCAATAGTTGATAATTCATATGTTCACTATATTCTCGTAAATAATTTTGAACGAAATATGAAAAATGAATTAAAAACGAAATATGAAAAAAGCGAAATATTTTTCGAAAGAAACTCTCCGATGAAACTATCGATTCGTATCTATACGATTGGATATCTCGGGGAAGTGCATTTTCAGGCTTCAATTCGAACTCGTTCTTGCATACATATCGTATGCATCGTCTAGTAGATTTCCAGTCGAATTCGGAGATCGAGCACTATATATTTCCTGGCTTGCTCGTACGTAAACTGATTTATAAAAGAATTTTTCGGTATAACTGAGCCGCGAAAGTCACTCGGAATTTATAAAACGACGATCGTTCTATATAAACTCGAATATGATAAAACGATCATATGGAACTCTTAACGTACGCAAATCCCACTAATTTCGATTCCAATAAGAAAGAAAAAAAGAAAAAGAAAGAATATGATATATTTCTTGCAAAAAGGTCGAAAGAACATACATAAAAAAAAAGAACAAAAGAAAAATATTTCATAACCTTATTGGTTGATTTCGTTTAAAAACATTAACAAGCTCATGAAAGTTTCTGTTGGCGTCATTAATAAATTAAAAACTTATACTGATTGTAAATCCTTTATGACCAGACATCAAAGGGATGGACATAGGATAAAACGCATCCGAGCGTTATACTTTACGAGGATGAAAGACAATGAGTTTTATGTTTATTGGTGACTGATAAAAAGAGAAAAGAAAATAAAGAGAGAGAGAGAGAGAGAGAGAGAGAATATATGCGTAGGGTCTAAAACTCATGGCTACGCATAAATAAAGACAGATATGAAAGCAATTGCCGCCATTTTCAATGGAATTCGAGGTTGGAAAAACATGTCCAATATAAAAACGTAATTTCGCGTTTCGATAAATGAAAAGATTCTTAAAAAGAGGAAGAAAGGGATTCGGTTTTTGTTTTACTTTTTATTATTATTATTATTATTATTATTATTATTATTATTATTATTATTATTATTATTATTATTGTTATTATTATTGTTATTATTATTATTATCATTATCACCTTTTTTTCGTTTTAAAGGATGCTTAAAAAAACAAGATATTTCCGCTTTAAAGTAATAACGTTAAATTCGAATACGAGTCCTTTTTCCGTCTATATTTTCCTTCACGGTCAACAAACTTGGAATGGTAGAGACAACTTATATATCCGCTGCGCCACTGTTTCTTCCGATAAATTTCGTTTAATGTTTCTTCGAACGATATTTCTTTCTATATATACCTCTTTCTCTTTCTCTCTTTCTCTTTGTAAGTTCAATGCAGATACGATAAAATATTACAAGAAATTTTATATGAACAAAATTAATTTTATTTATCAGTAGGAAAATATATTCTTATATCGACGTGATTAATCGTCAGATTCAATTTAAGAATATTTATTATTATATAGAATATGAAGAAATTCGAGTTTGAATTATTTCAAGTTTGTCATTATTAAATACGATAAAATCGAGTCAGTCGAATTCGTAAGATGTGAAATGTTTGAAATGACTTATATGCTATATCGTCAAACCGGAAATACTCGACAGAGAGACCGTAATTTCCGGGAAAGTATCTCATGCCTTTATTCCACGACGAACCTTCTGCCGAATGTTCTATCTCACTCTCCCATTCTCTCTCTCCCTTTCTCTCTCTCTCTCTTTCCCTCTGTATCGATCATCGAAGTTGCTTCCCTTTTCCCTTTGTTAACACACATATACATACACACGCACGCATACACAGCCGTACTTCTACGTCGGTTAGCTTCGATAACTTTTACGATCAACGACGAATGGTAACGACGTCATCTCTTCTCGAAACGAATCCTCGTAACGATAATTTCGAGTAGTGCGATAGGGTACACTAAAACAACTGGCACTACTTTTTTATTTTTTGCTCCCTTCTCGTTGCTGTTCTATTTTCATCTTTATTACGGAGACTGATAAACGTTCTATCGATCTCGAATTTTAGAAGTAATATCTCGATTGTAAAACGATAATATGTATATCTATATATATATGTATATAATTTGGAAAATTTATACGAGAACAATAAAACGCGAAGATAATTTTTAAACGATTATAATTTTTATTTGGCAGAAAGTATAAATGATATCTGATAAAATGGAAGTAATATTGAGAAAATGTGTATTGTGCGAAATTGAAATCGATTTTTTATTTAGATTTATCGCAAAACACTTGCACTGTTCGTTGTTCTTAAATTAAGAAAAAAATATCGATTGGTTCTCGAGTGCATGATGTAGTGAGACTATGTGGAAACTCGACAGATGCTCGAGGCGTAACAAAAATTCGTGAAAACTGAAAACCACATAGAAGAAATTGGCTTGAAGAAGGGATTTGAAGGACAAATTCACTGTAGGGTGATGCGTGTTTTGAAAATCCACGTTGTCACGTAGGTACACTTTGTGAAAATCTTTCATCCCCTTGGGTAAAATAAGTCTCGTCTCACGAGTAAAAGGGTCGACGGCTATCGACTATAAGGGTGGTACAAAGTATGACGCCTCCGTGATTAGGTGAGAAAATAAAGGGTGTCGGCGGTGGTACTTGAAATGAGAGGAGTAGTCGACCAGCTATGAAGAAAATTAATTAACGTACTGCAATTTCTTTTTTTCCTTTTCTCGTTGCTGAGATTGCAATAAAGAAAGCATCGCAAAAGTCATTTATAAATTTGTTTATTAATTATCAACACACTCATAAATTTATACAAAAATATATATATATAAAAGTTTATGAAAAAAATGGTTTCTCATTGTTCTTCTTATTATTTTTTTCTTTCTTTTTTTTTCTTCGGAAAGAAAAAAAATAATAATTTTCATTCATGATACAAAATACATACATATTTTCTTCCTACTTTATTATTAATAACACTTTATTATTAAACTAACACTAACTTCGTATTCGTGTTTGTGTTGTCATCGTAAAAGAATATAACGCTTCAAGCGGGGAGTAAAGACAAATTAAACAAAGTGTAAGAGCTTCTTATAGAATTTCACTCACTCGTGATACATACACACATACATGCACATATATACAGGCACTTCGAAGATAGAAATACGCAACAGTTGTGAGGCGTATATACTTACACGAAGTTTCTATGGGATAGACGAGTTCGCAAAATCTCAAGTGTCAGTTAACGTTGTCCGTTTACTCTAAAGCGTTTATCTTTGCATTGTTTACATTGTAACGAAAACGGATTTCACTCAGCATGGGACTCGTGGTTAAGGAAGATTTACAGTTTTGAACAACATTTAGTAGAATTAATCGTTTCCATTAAGTTCTACTATTAGGTTCCGACTTCTGTCAAAATGTGTTTGAATCGTCATTAAAAAGTACGACAAGATTTTTTAACAGATCTATTATATCATTAATAAGAAAATTATTCAATAATTGATTATAGAAGAATGGGGAAAAAAATGTATAGACAGTTATTGCGATATTGACAAGTTACGATCGTATTCAATTTCCTTTTCCCTCTACTCTAAACAAAAAAAAAAAAAGGAGAGAGAGCACCATTTAATTTATTGACTTTTAAGGATTCAATAAATTACGAGAAACTTCGGAAAGTAATAAGTCACTTTCATTCAGTATTTTACAAAGAGTCCTTCATCGAAACTGAAGCAAATATGGTTAAGAAAAAAAAGGGAAAAAAAAAGAAAAAAAAAAGAAAGAAAAAAGAAAAATAATAATATATGCAGATGCATAATCTTAACGATAAAGCGATAAGATCTCGTCACCTTATCGAAGTTTAAAGAGCTGAGGGCGTAGCCGAAGTTTATCGGAAAATCGATATGCCTCTTGTTCGAAGGAGTTCCCGGTGGTATTTGAAAACCGATAGAAACTCCGTTCGCGCTGTTCACGCGGAAAGTCTCGATCGAGTTACTTCAAAGGCGTTTCGCAGCTTGTTTGCGCGGTTTGAAAGCTTTTCAATTGCCTCTCGAGAATGTATAACACCTGAACGCGTCAAACGCAAATCTCAGCACTTTATATGTCGCGCCGTAGGATTCGTGGCTATAACCGAAGAAAATTGTCTGTAACGCTTTCTTTTGTCTCAAGTATCATCTTCGATAGATCTTTCTGTGGATTGCGATATGATTCCACTCGAAACACGAAGGAACAACGACTTTCTTAAAGGGCAAAATAAAACTCCATACCAATCGATGCTTTCCACAAAATTCGTATGTATCTTTTCTTCTTCTTTTTCTACGTGCAAAATGAATATCTCTCATATGTAAGAAAAGAGAAAATCGATAAAAATGGCGAATCTGAAATGGAGAAAAATATGATAAACTCTTTCATTACCTTTCGAAAGAAGGGTAATGTTCTAAGATAATGTCGTCTTTCGTGATACTCGAAACATAGACAAATCTATAATAGTGAATTCAATGATACAAATATCATATATATATATATATATATATATATATATATATATATATATATATATAGACGTAAATGTATATATATATGTGTGTATATGTATATATATATAATATACATATGTAACATCAAACTACTACAAAGCGATCACTAACCTTTGATCTAGAGCTTTGGAGTTACCCTAATGCATATCCTTGATTTTCGCATATATAGGATAAATTATGATCCTATTTATCTTACAATTAGCGGACCATCATCCTCGATGTTTGAAGTAAATTAACAATGATACATCTGATTAAGGAAAGAGAATGACAACGAATACAATCTATTTACTTACATCGATTCTCTTCTTTCGAACTTGTATCGAAATATCAATAATGCAACAATAGATTTGTATCACTTGAAAATACATATTCGTCCAATGAAACGAAAGGAAAGCTTTACCTCCGAGATATACATTGTAATCTTCGTTAGAGCACGTCGAACGATAGGAAGAACGAACAATAGTATAAGGAGTTAGAGTTCATGGATAGAGTCGAGAACTTTGCACGATATGTCGCGACGAAGACAACGACCTGGATAGCGTAGTTTGGAATCGAGTATTATCGATGAGAGAGACAGACAGACAGCAGAGAGAGACAGAGAGACAGAGAGAGAAACAGAGAGAGAAACAGAGAGAGAAGAGAGAGAGAGAGAGAGAGAGATTGAAGGGAGAAGCCAGTGGTCCGTTTCTGGTAGGATGGATAGGATGCTGCTGACGTATACCGGAGCGATCTCAACCGCACGACGTATTTACCCGGGGACATGGTCGATCCGCATCGAGAGATCCGTTGCATGCCGTACGACAGCCATGAGTGTGCGTGTATGTGTGCTAACAATAAGAGAGAGCGAGAGAACGAGAGATAGAGAGAGAGAGAGAGAGAGAGAGAGAGAGAGTTATTCGATCGATCGACCATGAGGTCGAGATTTTGTCTTGAACGTATTTACATGTTGACATGAGGAATACGAATACATGTCTTGTTTCACGAATCTCTGACTCTCTGTGACAAGCGAAAGGAACCGTGATATAATCGACAAGTGAGAGAGAGAAAGAGAGAGAAAGAGAGAGATAGAGAAAGAGAGAGAGAGAGAGAGAGAGAACGATCGATTCGAATCTGTAATGCACGCCTGGAGCATATGATTCGTTTCTTTTCTACTTTCTCTCTATCTCTCTGTCAAATATCTTCTGTCTATAAAGAGGAAGAAAATTTGTCTCCTCTCCTCTTTCCCTCTCTTTCTCTTGTTCTCTCTCTCTCTCTTTCTCTCTTTTCTTTCTATTTTCTTTCCTCGAGCACAATTTTACTTCCACATTTTCCTTCTCATATAGAAAGCTGATATCTCGTCTTATCGCGACTCTCTTTTGCTTACATCATCGACGCACGAATACCAAACTAAGGGGGAGAACATTCTTCCTTCCTTCCTTCCTTCCTTCCTTCCTTTCTTCCTTCCTTCCTTCCTTCCTTTTTATTTCTTTTTTTACTCCTACTCTTTCTTTCTCTTTCTCTCTCTCTCTCTTTCTCGTAGCCAATCTACGACGATTTTCGATAACTGTAATATAGCTTCAAGGAAAGTACGGATTTTTTCTTTTCTTTCTCTTTCTCTCTTTCTCTTTCTCTTTCTCTTTCTCTCTCTCTCTCTCTCTCTCTATCTCTCCCTCTCTCTCTCTCTATCTATCTATCTATCTATCTCAAAAAAAATAAATAAATGAAATAAAATTAAAAAAAAATAAAAAAATAGAAAAGAGAAAAAAAGGAACAAAGTTTTGTCTCTTCTCCCTTTCAAAAAGTAATCTCAATTTTTTCGTTCTTGTTTATGCATCGCTTATCTTCACGTCATATCTACGCTATTATCCTTCGGAGCCTTCTCGCTTCTTTCTTCAAGAACGAATAGGGAAGTTTTCTGATTTTTCTTTCTACGTTAAAGTCTTCGGCGGGATTCATTTCTTTGTCTCCTAATTATTCTATCTACCTTTTATTCCTGTTCGACTTCGACTGTAATTCGTTTAAAGTTTTCGCTTGTTCTATTTAATTCTCCTAAAGCTTCCGTTTGTTCCTTTCTGTTTTCTTCAATTTTCTAGCTTTTTCCTTTCCTTTCCTTTCCTTTTCTTTCCTTTTCTTTTCTTTTCTTTTTTTCTCTTCTTTTTGCGATCAACGTTCCTTCCATTCACTATTCTTTGTATTTCTCTATCTTATTCTTATTCTTATGTTTCTCTCTCTCTCTCTTTCTCTTTTTCTTTTCTTTCTCTCTCTCTCTCTCTCTCTCTCTCTCTCTCTCTGTCTATTTTTCTTTCTATTTTATGTTCACCAGATGCCTTCTTTCAAAGTTAGCAACAAACTGCGTCTTTGTATCCCGTTAACTTTCCCTAATTCAACAAACTATTGTATATTTTGCAACTCAATATTTTACATAATTACAAGTCTACTTCGACTACGAAACAAAACCCGAATCTAAAGCCCAACTTGGCGCTTTTGCCAGCAATACGAACAATGAGCTAGCGAACGTGAGCCGCGATATTAAACATCCTTGTATTCTCTTTGCTTGTTCTCTTGTTCACAAACGATAGTACCTTTGCAATTAATTTATACATATATATATATATATATATATATATATATACGCATTATTTTTTTAATGATACAACTAGTATGCTCGTTAAACGATTAAAAATTTGACGGAAGAAACAAAATGATTAAAAAAAAAGTTATGATAACATAAAATGGATAAATGAAATATCATACAACTGATAAAAAAAGACTTACGAGAGAAATAGGATATAAATGAAAATCGGTCGAGAAATTTCAATCGAATTTGATGATACATTCGAAACTCATTTTCAACAATTTTCCAAATCCTTAATCGAGATAACTCGGTCCACTGATCGAGAATGAAAACGAACGTTTAATTTCGACCCCGTTTAATGGTAGCTCAAGGAAACTCGACGTTTTCCAGAAGTAGAGAAAATTGTATGTGGTTCGAAAAGCGCTAGATACGACGTAACGTAACGACGCTTCCCTTACCTAAATCTATTTGGGTCGAGGGAAACGAGGGCTAGTGTACATTGTTCCACGGGATTCGAGGCCTCTGAGACTGGTAAAGTGGATTCTCCCTGGAACTATAAGCCGTGGCTTATTTTGCCGGGGACATTTGCAAACGGCATCCCCGGGAATTTCACTCGACGTTCTCTTTCTCTCTCTCTCCCTCTCTTTCTCTCGATACTTTATTTTTCTTTCTTTCTATCTCTCTTTCTCTCTGAGTTGGTTGGTCGAGACGATATCTTCCCATCTCGTTCACCCACGATAGTCCTTTTCAACGCTACGACTTCCTTGACTTAACTTCCTTTTCCTCCCTTTCCTCTCTTTCCACCTTCAAGCTCTCCTCGTTTTACGATCTTTAACAATGACCTCACCTTTTTCGTTTCTATTTTCGTTTGACTTTTCTTCTACTAGTTACGCAAGAGACGCCCGGAAATTTCTTTGCTCCCTTCTTCTCTTTTTTTTTCTTCTTTTTTCTCTCTTTTTTTCAAACTCATTTCTATAAGTTTTTCAAACCTGACGACGACCGAAACGACGAAATAGTTTAAAGCTTGTTTCTCGATCAAATAGAGAGAAAAGCGAAATAGAAAAAGAAAGAAAGAGAGAGAGAGTGTGTGTGTGTGTGTGAGAGAAAGAGAGAGAGTAAGACAAAAGTGAGAAAGAGTGGAGAAAGGTCGAAAAGGAAAAAATTCCTCGCTTTAATTTTCCCTTCCAGAGAAGCATAGTCGACGGGAAACGAAGTTTATTTTGTCCACTGCGAAATTACATGAAATCGATTTCTTGAAAAAAAAATAGAAGAAAAAACAAAAAAGAAGCAAAAAAGAAGGGAAAAAAGGAAAACGAAAATAAAGATAAGAGAACGATTCAACGATCAAAAGAGAGAGAGAGAGAGAGAAAGAAAGAGAAAGAGAGAGGAGAGAGAGGGAGGGAGAAAAAGAAATGGAAAATATTTCATTGAAAAATCGTTCGATGTGCAATCGTTGTGCATCGAAAAGATGCAACAATCATAAGCGCTAGTTTCTCGATGATTTCCAATAAGGTTTTGACTTCCTATTTTTTTTTCTTTTTTTTTTTTTCCTTGAAATTCTCGTTATTCGTACACTCGCGAAGAATAGCAGAAAATTTAAATATCAAACCTTTATCGAAAATCGATCGAGCATCCCCGATTAAGCTTCACGTTTATTCGAAATTTTATTTCGCGTGAACGTATCGAACGGAATATAACTATTCCGAATGGAATTTTTGTTCCGATTAAATCGGCTTTTTCATGGAATGTTATCACAACTATACATATATACACATATGTGTATGTATTTACGCATTTATCGTATTCTTCAAAAATTTCCCTTGATAAAACGTATATATATATATTTTTTTAATAGAAACTATCTCGATGCAAAAACGAAAAAGAACACAAAAAGGGTCATCGTAGGTAATAGTAGTAATAGTAATAGTAATAGTAGTAGTCGTAGTAGTAGCAGTAGTAAGATAAGTTCTCGGAAATCTAATTTGTTCCGTACGACCTTACACGATCCATCGCGAGGATCTTGAAAGCTCAAAGATTCACTGAATCAGCGCTTGATTTCGATTAAGAGAAAGAAGAACGATATTAAAACCAGCTCGATGAGTTTTCTTACATTCCTTAGCACGATGTAAGGATTAAAAAAAAAGAAAGAAAAGAAGAAGAAAAAGGAAAAGAAAGAAAAAAGAAAAAAGAAAGAAAGAAAAAGAAAAAAAAAACAGGAAAGAAATGAGGAGAAAGAAGAAAGGGAAAAAATGGAAGGGAAAAAATGGAAGGGAAGAAGAAGTAGTAGTAGTAGAAGAAAAAAAAAAAGAAAAAAACGAATACGAGTCTTTCCTATCCTCTTTTCGTCCCTCTCCCCTTTTCACTTTTCCGCTCCCATCCCGTTCTTTCTTACTCTCGCATTTTCTGTCGGCTCGACATCCATATTTAAGACGCGTTCTTCCTAATTAGGCCGCCATCTTGGCGGACTCGAAATCCACGAGCATTGTTCTCCCTCGTCCAGGTCGTGCTTTTCGTGCCATTTCAGTCGACTCGAGCTCTACGAATTTCACATTTTCGGCTCTGGCTTCCTCTACCTTTTCTTCCTCTCTCTCTCTCTCTCTCTCTCTCCCTCTTCCTCTCTCTCTCTCCCTCTCTCTCTCTCTCTCTCTTTCTCTTTTTCTTTCTCTCTCATTTTTTTCATGAAATAAAACTCGAAGTTTGATATACCTCTCATTTTTACGTCGTTGCGATAAGTGGCAGCGGTCTGAATGAATCGTTTTAATGTCATGTTATTTGATGAAGTTATAATTGATGATCATAAATATTTACCACTTCTATATAACATTATATATATATATATATATATATATATATATATATATACATATATATATATATAATGTCTTTCTATTCTCCATAGAATTTATTATCAGAATATTTTTCTATAATGCTATTTAACTTGTTTAATAAGCTATCAATTCCGATAGAGATGACGAATGAGGTTATTAATAGATCACAGTTTCCCTTATAGAATATCTATTGTTCCTCAGGAATTAATAAATATTAAACATTTCTATACTGACCTCCGACCTTTAGAAATTTTCAATTAAAATTATTTACTGTTAATTTCTCCGTCGAACGAACTCCAACGAATAGTTCTTTCAGCAATAACCCTGAATCTGTTAATTTCAGTCGAAAATGTCAAAGGGAACTTTCTTCTCGTATCCGATGTTACAGATCGATTATGGTTACGTTAAAACCTTAAGAGATGTAGAACAAACCACGTAGCTACTCTATGTGCGGCTTTTAAAATCCATAAAGTGGACCGCAACCGTTGATGGGAATGTTCTCAAGTGGTTTACACGATTCTCGAGTTACTTCAACATCCACGGTCCATCGTCGGAAATATAATCCAGATACGAGCCGACCTCTAAGACCCCTTCTAGACTATAACTTGTATTAAAGTAACTACTATGATAGGACTTCATTCGAGGAGTCGAAAAAGGTTGAACAAAATTTTCGTCAAAATTGTAAGCTTACTCGTTCGAATAAATATTTTACTAAATACCGACTGACTTGAAAACGTTAAAGAACCTAAGGCGATTAAGCAAAATAAAAATACCAAAAAAAATTTTTTAAAAGAAGGAAAGAGGAAAATGAAATAAAAAAAAATATTTCTATTTTTTCCTGCCAACCTTTTTTTTTGTTTTGCTGCGTACCGTTGTGAACAAAAAAAAAAAACATATTTTAATCCCGTAAAATCAGACGAAAATTCTGCTGGAAACGTAAAATATGTTGAAAGAAAGGGAAAAAGAGGATGAGAGATAGTTTTCTTTCTTTCTCTTCTTCTCTCTCTCTTTCTCTTTTATTTTTTTTTTTTCGTTTGCACTCTCTTAACTTCTAAGGAAAAGTTTCAACGAATCGTCTTCAAATTTAATGTCGCAAAATCTCTCATCTTCGAAAGTCGAATAAGAGATGCTGAGTTTTCGGCTCGTCGCGCTTAATTATCCACCATCTCATTTCCAAGAGCTAAGCGAAGGTCGAAGTAAACTTTCAACTTATTGAACGGCATTCACGACTAAGATGAACACCCAGCAAACTCTCGAACATTAAGACTTTCGTTCTAGCATTCACGAGCTTTCCTTACCGATATGATTTTCTCTGTCCGTAAAAATTTATCGTTTCATGACCTCGATTGTGCCATAATTACTTCTTAAATTTCATTTATTTTCTTTATCGAAGATATCATAATTGTTATTTCACGAATTAATAATTTATATTGCTAAACATCGAAATCACTTATTTAATAATTCTCAACTTATAAGTACTAATAAATAAATATCGCATATATTGAAATTCTTGATTAAATAAAGTGTAAAAATATTAAAACGAAACGATAAATTAAAGATCAATATATGATATAAATTAAAGATCAATATAAATCAAATAAAGATTATAATACCAAACAAATAAATGATTAATATCGTTCTATAGAAAATTAAATATAAAGAGCTTTCAAGGAAGCATTTAAAATATCCGACTGTGGGTCTTTAATAAATAATTTTCAAAAAGTAATATCGAAGCTTTTCGAAATAACTTAATACCTCACCCGCGGAAAAATTTTCGAAATCTTCGTTCTCAAAGTCCAGAAATTTTGATAAAAAGAAACATTTCAAATATCCTACTGCGTTCTTCGGTAAATAATTTTCAAGAAAAAGATATCGAATATTTTACGAAGTAAATACCACTATCCCTGAAAATATTTTCGAAATCTACAAAGTTCAACAATTTAACGATAAACGAACTCCGAAAGAATATCTTTCGTATTATTATCTATGATTCTCATAACTTTTACCCTCTATAAGTCTTCTCGTCCGTGTCACCCACCCTTCGACGCATGATGTAGACCTTCTATAGTTCTTCACATCTGCCCCCCTCCAGATTCTCACGAAACTCTCTTAGCTTAATTAATGAAACTCGTGTCATGCTGGCACCAGAAAGCGTGGCGACTTCAAACTTTAACGAGTGTACGTCGCGGCGAAAGGGTTGTGCGAGCTTTTCTTCTTTCGCTTTTTTCTTCTTGTCTTTATTTATTTATTTATTTTTTTTTAAATTTCTTCTTTCTCCTTCTTTCTTTTATTTATTTTCTTTATCTTTTTCTATTTACATCTCCCTCTGATTCATTTTTCTTTATCGTCACTTTCATCTTGTGTTATGACAGACTAAAGAGAAAGAGATAAATCGACGAATCGAACGATATACAGAAGGTAACTATACGATCGATTTTATAACTACCCTCTCTCTCTCTCTCTCTTTCTCACACACATACACTTTCTGAATGACCTACAAAACTTTCCATCCTTTGAAAAAGAAATGAAAAGCGAACGAACACCCGAATAACGGCGGAATACGGAAAAGTATCACCGAGTTTCTCTCGTCAAAGTAGAAATTTTCCTTCGTGAGAAACGAACGAGCTAGCTCGTATTTCCCCAAAAGTCGCTCACCCTTGCCGTTTTTCTACCCTGCCGTTTGTACTACGCGTTCGGCTAGTTATTACGTCTCACGTCGAAGCATTTCGCAGTTGAAGCCTTTGGCGCTCTCCACGGGTGCTTACTTTCCGCTCGACATCCTTGAAAGTTACTCGGTCGGACGAATCTTCCTTCTACTACCACAACGAACTGAAGTACACTTATCGTATCATTATATTTTTCACGTACTATATAAATATAGAAATAAGATTTTCATTCGATATTTCGCATTCGTGTTCGTTTAAGTACATAGGTTTAAGTACTTATATCACTTAACACTATTTTATCATATTTATTTTCTACGAAGTTTGTGTCGAATTAAATTGTGTAAAAGAAAGAAGAGGAAGAAGAAAAAAAAAAATAAAATAAAATAAAAAGAAAAGAAAAAAAAGGAACAAAAGAAATGAATGCATTTAACGTGTATGTCGACATTTTCGATTTTGTATTAACGAGTTTCGAAAAAGGGGAACAAAAAAAAATAGATTTTCTTTCATAGCTTCATATGAAACTTAACAACTCTGTTGATGACGTTCGAGCATGACAGAAAGAGGGGGAGGGACAGAGAGAAAAAGAGAAAAAGAGAGAGAGAGAGATAGAGATAGAGTGGAGTTAAAGAGGTATGTCGATCTAGGACAGGCAGAAAGAGAGAGAAAGAGAGAGAGAGAGAGAATTTTGCACATTTTCCACGTTCGTTCGGTAGTAAAATGTTACATTGGACCTGGTAGCGCGTGGTGGAAAAGTTTTTCGCGATGCATGTCGAACATATAAAACTCGTAGACCGATGCAACGGAACTTATTGATTGCACGTCATATAGAAAGAGAGCGAGCTAAAGAGGACAAAAAGAGAATGAGGAAGAGAGAAAGAGAAAAAGAGAGAGAGAGAAAGAGAGAGAGACGTTGTTCGAGCTATTACTTTGCCTTTTCGAAGTCATTTCTGTGTTCTCGTAAACCCGTTCCACTTTTCATATTACTATATAGGTATGTACATCGATTTAAACTCACAAAACACAATTTAGGAAATAACTTATAGTAAAGTTTAATTCATTTTTACGCTAAGAACATTGTCACCGTTTTTATTCGAAATCTTATTAATATTATTACAATATAATATTATCAACATTTTATAATATACCTCTCGCATATAAATATTCTGTATTCGCATTTAAAAGAGACAATTTGTATCATACATTAATGTCCCCGTAAAATATACCAAATACGTTATTATTCTTTCTATAACATTTGAAAAGAAATGTTTTTCAGTCGTATTCATGAAGAAAGATGAGGAGCCGAGAGATGAAATAAAAAGCGGAGGTATATAAATGTAAAATTTCGAATGAACGAGCAAGGACGTTAATAATGTTAAAAAGTAAAAAGTTGCACAAAGTTAAATCACTTGGCTCGGTACGAACCGAGATAACCGAGCATGGAACTTATTTTTCCCCCTTGCGACTGTTTTATATCATTCACATTGTGACGTTTTATATCATTTTCTTTTTTTTTCATGTTTATTATTAATTATTTTATTTTAAAAGGGAAACTCGAGAGCTCATTCGTTGCCAGTTTTCTATCTGGCTTTGTCGAAGAAAACTTAACTAAAAACTCTTCGTTTTGACCACTCGACGAACTTAAAATGAATAAAACAACACAAGCGTTCACTCCAAAAACGCTTTTCGGCTCGATGCATCTACCGCAGAAGAGAATCTAAATAGTGTACTAAAGTGAAAACTAGGTCGATGTGTGCATTTAAGTGATTTACGTTTAATAAACATTACATAGAACCAACGAATTGTAAAGATAAGCAAACGTTAACAATAATTTACTTCGAATAACTACGAATACAATGATGCTTCGTCCTTAATTATTTGAAAATAAAAAATTATCTTTAATTTTCAATATAAAATATATTGAAAATAAAAAGGAAGAGGACGATGATCACGTCATTTATTATTCTTTTTATTCTTTATTTATTATTATTTTTTATTTACCTTTTTATATATAGATAAGTTATTTGCTCTTTCGTTTGACTCCATAACAACAGAAACGTAAATAAATTCTATGGGATCATTTATCGTTCCTTATCATCCTTCGGCGAATGTTAGACGAACGACGAATGCGAAGTGTCATCGCGTTCACATTTTCCAATCTCGACTAGGAATACGTATCTACATGCATACGTACGAATCACCTTAATCGAAAATGGCTGTCACCGTGATATACGCGTCCACGGAATGAAATACGAGCTTACGAGGCCATTTTCAATTTCGACAAAACGCGGACACAAATTTTCGATATACATACATATGTAGATCGTCGCGAGCTCGATCATTAACTTTGGCATCTCTTTTAAATTCTTCATTATAAAAATTTTACCGTCGAAAAAAAAAGAAACAAGAAAAATAAGAAAAAAAATTACTCGACACTCATTTTATATATGTACTCATTATATGTACTCATTGCAAATTACATTTGCGACAAACGTCGCGGAAGCGAAATAATTGATAATTAATATCTCTTGATTTTACGATTAATTTATTTACACTTTATTCGTCTAAATTTATAATGCAAAAGATGAATATACGAAATGAGAGAGATATCTGAAGAGGTTATTAAAAAACAATTAACGAGTGACTCTTGAATCGATTCTAATAGGACATAACGCGAAACAGAATTTGTCGAAACGGATTCAGAGATTATTAGCAGAACGACGTACTATAGTCGATCGCTTAATCCGTTGGAAGTGCAAAGGATTAACAACTTCGCCATTCCCATTGATTTCGTTTTATTCATTATGCATACGAAATCATATGTACCTTTCGTTATTCCATTAAAATCGTTAAAACGTTGTTTGGCACGCGCTTATACGTGAAATTTCGAAAAGCTTTCAAGCAAATTTGATCGGATCTCATAGGATGATGATGAATCATGCTTGCGCCATTGTTAAGAATACAAATCGAAGGTCAAATGGAGATTTCATAAATGAGTATCAGCCTATCGCAAATAACTCGACAACAATAGTACATATTTTGTGTTCGTGAAAATAATTATAAATTTATAAACGTGCCTTTACTCATTACATTCCCATTAAATAAACTAATTAGATCGAAATTGGAAATTTTGTTTCGAATGAATGAGTTACATCTTTCATTTTTTTCTTTCTTTCTTTTCTTCTTTTTTCATTTACATTCGTCAGTGTTAATTATAAAACGAAGTAATAATAAAAGGTAAAAGCAGCTCGATCAAAGTATTACATAGAAAGAACGGAAAAATAAAAGAAAAAATAAAACAAGAACATAATAATAATGGAAAAAAAAGAAAGAAAGAATGAAAGGAAAAAGAAACAAAGAAGAAGAATGTTCCAATTACAATCAAGTGAAACTTTTGTAACGAGTTCGATCGATTCGATAATTAACGAAGGAAATAAAGAGTCTTTGACCGAGTTCATGTGAGCTACATTGGCCAGTATTTCGAGGAGAAGTCGAGACTCCGGTTATTCATAGTTTATAATGACATCGAGAAGAGCTCAAACGAGGAGAGACAGACAGAGAGAAAGAGAGTGAGAGAGAGAAATACAGAGAGTAGTAGTAGTAATAGTAGTAGTAGCGTAGTAGCAGTAGCAGTAGTAGTAGTAGTAGTAGATTGCTAGAGATCGAATGCATTGCCTCAAGTGGCTCATTTCGACGCAGTGAAATCTACTAGAAGCTCGATTCAAGTTGAAGGAGTCGACAGGCATAGGTACGCCCTTTGTCCTTGTTCACATCGAAATTCTCACAGGACCCTTCTTTCCATTCTACACGTTGAATAAACTTCTCTGCTTTTCTCTACATTCGTTTCATTCATTTTTCCGCTCCCATTCACGAAAAGTTTCATCCTTCCTCGTATTATTTTCATATGCTTTAACAAAGCTAATTGGAAACAATTATTTCGTTGTATATACGAACTATTTTATTAGAGTAATACATATTAAAACGAACGAATGAACGAACAAACGAACGAACCAACGAACGAGCAAACGAATGAACGAATGAACGAGCGTATGTACGTACGTTCGTACGTATGAATGAAACAGTTACGTAGGAAATCAATAGGTTCTTCAGGGAAAAAGAATCAGAATTTCTTTAAATGATATGAAGAATAAGAAAATTTTTCGAGTATAAAAATAATCAAACTAACTATTTCAATAAGACGAACGACGAAAAAGAAAATGAAGAAATAAGGGAAAGGAAAGATATATAAAGGTTGAGAAATGAAATTAGAAAATGTCTAGATATATCATTTAACGAGATCATTAGTGTAATGTATCGTGGGTTAATTAAGTTGCCTCTTAGAGCGATACAAATCTTCCTTATCTTGTCGGATAATAAAGTCGAAGAAGGACAAAGAAAGAGAATGGTAGAGAATTCTTGGAAATGAGAGAGAGAGAGAGAAAATAGATAGAAAAAGAGAGATAGAGGTAGAAAATACATCGTAAAAAATTAAAAGAAGAGAAAGAAACAAAAATAAAGAAACAAAGAAAAATAAGTACGTGTGTGCCGATAAATGAACAGAAAAAGAGGAAAATGATACGAATAAAAAAAAAGAAAGAAAAGGAGAGAGGGAGAGAGAGAGAGAGAGAAGAAGTAGAGTTAATTGAGAAAAAGAAAGGATGAAGAAGATTGTAATTTGACGTCGCGACGAGAGGGCACCTAGTTCGTAACAGGGAGGCGCCAGTAATTTGTAAAGTTGTGTGAAACGAATGAAGGACGAAGGACGAGAATGACAATAGCGAGAACGATCGTTCTGAGTGAGCGAAGGATCGAGGCATTAATCGAGGGCAATCGTGCGTACTATCGCATAGCCGAACTTGCCGAGGAATCGACGGACTTCGATCGAGAATGTGAAACATTCCAACGCGTACCTATAACCTATCCCTATCTTCACGAATTTCCACGTTAAGATCCATTCGCCAATTATTATTATTATTATTATTATTGTTGTTGTTGTTGTTGTTGTCGTTGTTGTTGTTGTTACTATTATTATTAATTATTTATTATTTATTAGACAAGCTTCGACGATGAATTCGTTTCATTTATTAATTTATTTATTTTTCTTCCCCCTCTTTTCGTATTTTCGTATATTTTTTTTTTTAATTTCATTTTCTTTTTTTAATTTTCTTCTTTTATTTTATTTTATTTTATTTTATTTTTTCTTTATTATCTTCAATTATATACTTAGGAAAGAAAAGGAAAGAAAAGAAAAGAAGAAGAATAAGATAGAGGGATAAAAAGAGACGGAAAGAATAACGTAAATTCTTACAAAAGATCGAAAAAGAACTAAAGTTATTGCAAGCGAAAGGAGAAAGTTGATATAACCGAGAAAAAAAACGTGACGTAATATGTTTTTTCATCAATGATAAATTGTATTACGATTTACGTAATAGTAGCAATTTCGGATACAATATATACTATTACATTTTCCAAGGACTACGACCACGTGATCCGCAACGGTTGGATAATCATAGTTTGTTTATTAATCAATTAGCTAGTTAACTGTGTATTAATTAACTTTAATATATATAAATGGAAGAAACGTAATTATTACGTTTTCAACGTTACAATCGATCGTTCATATATCGTATTTAGAATCGTTGCGAATAGTTCTTCGAAGTCTTTTTTGTTTTTCATTTTTTTCTATTCTCGAAACAAAGAGAATTGAAAATGTCACCTGTAAAAATGTTCGGGAGAGGGGGAAGAAAAAGGGAAAAAAGAAAAATAATATATATATATATATATATATATATATATATATATATTCTAGAATATTTAACGATATAAAGAAAGGAACGGACATGAACAGAATTAAATTCTAACTGAAGCGAAGAAGAAATCTCTGGGAAATTTCACGAACATGTAGAAAATTATGGAACAAGGGAAATCGAGTTACCGTATCATGTTAGTATAGTACTATTTCAAACGAAATCCATTGTACTGCAGACGTTTTACTTAGCGGTGATGCACAACGGATGAAGAGATTTTCTATCCAGAAGAACATCGTAAAATCGTGAATGGTCTGGCAGCGCTTCGCTCAACTAATTTCCAAGCAACTATATTAACGTCGAAGTTTATGAATGTCCAGCATCCGTAATGAGAGAGATAGAGAGATAGAGAGATAAAGAGAAAGAGAGAAAGAGAGAAAGAGAGAAAGAGAGATAGAGATAGAGAGGGGAGAGAGAAAGAAATAGAGAAAAAAGAAAGAAAGAAAAAAAGAAAAAGATTCGCACGGATACGCATATATACATCATTTGTTTCATGTCGTATGCGAATGTACATTTTTAATTATAAAAATCTCGGGCCTCTTTTGAATCTCTCACACTTGCCGCCCGTTCGTCGACTGGATTTCAAGCGTTGATAATAATGAATAGACCGAAGTCGAGAACAAAGAGGATTACTGACTTCACCCGTGGGAATAGCTCGTATGAAATTTTTCTTCTAAATTCACCAAAAGCGCTAATTAACCAAGGTACGCGAAAGTCAACTACGGACTTCCTTCAACTCGAAACTAAACGAAATTAAGGGAACTAATATCATTCGTTTCTATGGGAGTTGTATATTCTCTTATATATATTTTTTTCATCATTTATCATCTCGTAATAATTTTTATAATTTTTTTCCCCCTTTCAGTGCTACGTCAATAAACTTTATTTCGTGATAAACGATTATTTCCAAAAATAATTCGGACTATGATTTACGAAATATACGCGACAGTGGATTCTATTTGATCGATTAATAAATTCATCGAATGAAATATTCATTTATAGATAGATTGAAATATAACAGATGGCAGGTCCATTAACTATTATAAAATATTCATTTATTATAATAAATATAGATCATATATCATTACTATTATTTTTTGCACATTCTTATTTAACCATCTTATTCAAACCGTAGGACAAATCAGCAATCCAAAGTATCATTCACGGAAACTGGAATAATTACTCGACGCGATAATGATCCGTAATAGTATCGTGTTCTACGTTTCCTTTGTCTATCTGTCTACTTGCAACAGTAGCTCCTTTGAGAATCGATATCTCCGTTGAAAGACGACGAAAGCATGTTTTATAATGTCTCGATAAATCAAACGATTGTTTGATTTAGTAGCAAATTCTAAGTCTTGAAACTCAATCATCGACTAGTATTATTTTTCACCAGTTTCTTATTACAGTATTTCTGATTTGTAACCTTTAACAAAATCCTTATGTAAACGCTTACATTATTGCAAATGCGAATGTTATTTGATCGGTACCATCGTTATATTTTTAAACGTTTCCAATGGTTTTATAGTCCTCTAAAAAAAAGAAAAAAGAAGCAGAAGAAAGTCTTGTTTTTTTTCGTTGTCGATAAAAACGATCTTGTAATAGCTCGCATAACGTGAAGGTATACGCGAATCGTACCTAGAAAAAGAGAGTGTAGTAAAAGGTAAAAGGACTAGTTTTAGTTTGGAAGTCGAAGGAAAGTTGGAGGCTGAAGGTTTGGCTATGCACTAAGATCAAACGAAATGGTAGGTCGCATCTACCTTTTTGAAAAGTTACTTCTTCCTTCTTCCGAACTTCACATTCCCATCTTCTTTTTCTCCTCTCTCTCTCTCTCTTTCTATCTACCTATCTATCTATCTATCTATCTATCTGTCTATCTTTCTCTGCCTTGTTTTCTCTCTCTCTCTCTCTCCATCTCCATCTCTATCCCCATTTCTTTCTCTTTCAGCTCTCTCGTTGCCAAGCCTGCACATTCTTTCCTTCTGTTCAGTTACGATAGAAACGAGGCAAAGCGAACTCTCTTTTTCCTCAAGTTCGACCCACAAACGACGTTTCATTCCAACCGACTAACGATCCTGACTCTCCACTTAAACGGCTCGGTTGTTCGAACGTTCTATCTAATATTATTTTCTAACGACGTGGAACTTCCTAACTTCGCTTTGCCTTCTCATTCGACTAAATTATTCGTTTATAAGCGATATATACGTACATATATAGGTATATATGTATATATATACAGGTACATAACCTGACGTTAAATGATATATTACGTATACCCATCTATCTACCTACCTATCTATCTACCTATTTTTTTATCAAAGTCGAAGGAGTTATTAACAATTGAATTTTTTATAACAATGAACAGGAATAATAAAGTAGCTATATCCATCCCAGAATATATTTTCAAAAATATCGGACCTTCATATATAAATTTTAAATAAGAAAACTGAACCTTGTTATGTTTCCTCGAATTTCTTCCTCTGTATCTCTTTGCTCTGACATAATTCAGAACGTATATCTAACAAGCATATATCTCTCCAACGCGTCAGGAAAGAGAACGAGACAGAGAGAGACAGGGACAAAGACAGAGGCAAAGACTTAGAGAAAAAGAGAAAGAGAGAGAGAGAGAGAGAAAGAAAGAAAGAAAGAGAGAGACAGAGAGAAAATAAAAGAAATATGTGAAAATATATACGAGAAAGAAAGATGTAGAGTTAGCAGAGGGTGACCTAAAGTTGCCTGGAAATTCCTTCTCCCTTCTTTCTGCCACAACTTTATTTTTATTTTATATTATTTTCAACCCTCGCTAAGGTTCGCCGCTTCCTTTTTTTTTCTTTTTTGGTTTCTTGTAGATGGTCGATGATGGGCTCTTCTACGTTGCGCAGACTCATGCACGTCACGCACGAATGTCACGCACGAGGCTCAAAATATATCCGACGTTTACATGACCCTTCTCTCTCTTTCTCTCTCTCTTCCTCCTTCTCTTTCTCTTGCTTGTACGATCCTCTTTCAACTTTTACTTCAGTTGAACGAAGTACAACGAACGGTACCGTTCACGTCCCGTTCGGCTTATTTCACCCTCGCTTTATCCACTCACTCCATCGATATCACCCTGACTTTTCTGTTCTTCTTTTTTCGTGTAACTTCTCGTAGCTACGAATTGTCGTGAACTAGCTGTCACCGTTCCGACGGAAACAAAAAGAAAAAAAAAAATCAAACAGGATGGAAATTAAAATGGAAAGAGAATTATATTTTACTCGATTATTTTCGAACGTAACATTAACGTCGACTGTTTTTAATACGTTCGTTGTATCTTCGCAAATCGGAATTGCAGTTTCTATTACCAATTTCTTCTCTTCTTCTTTTTCCTCTTTTTCTTTTTTCATATAACGACGTGACAACAACAGTTATATCGTTAAAAATTCTGAGAAATGTTAGTTCTCACGAATTTTATCAACAATGAACCCTTAGAGAGTTTGTCGCTCGTTGCAATATTCTCACGTACGCAAGTCGTCGTAAACTTCGAATCGATGAGGAAAACCCAGCATAATATAACGACGTTGTTGATGCCGTTCGCTATTCGCGAGCGAATATTCATGACCTCGTTCGTAAATAACAGAACGATGTTTGTAACCATCAAAATATACGTCCGTATTTGTTATTGAATATTGAAACGTATTTATTAACACACAGACATGCACAGAGCCGAAAAATAAAAAATAAAAGGGCAAGGTATAAAAACAAGAAAAACAAGAAAAAAGGAAAAATATCTTTCTACGATATCGGCAGATCGTTTAAAAGAAAGAGAAAATAATCTAGCGCCGACGTTTTGCTTTCTTTTACTTCTTCCCGATAATCTGATTTATCGATCATTTTTATATCGCGTCCGACAGTTTACTGGTATCCACAGTAAGACGTTGAGAAGTTTTCGAAAACGTTTACGAGTACCTCTACCACCGGTTGTTCCAAGGAAAGCTTCCGGAAAGTTTCAACAGATGAAAGATGGTATATCTTTTAACCTCACTCGATGTTTTGCGAAAGAACTTGGCGAAGATGACGACAGAATCTCGAAATAAATCTTAACGTTTTCGTACACACATCGACGATCTTTTAAGAGGCCAAAGTGTAGGAATTTGGCTAAATAAAAAAAAAAGGAGAACAAAACTAACGAAAAAGAAGAAAAAAAGAAAAAGAAGAAATTATATCTAACAGCACTTTCTTCTTATCGATAAATTCGAAGGAAAAGCAATGAACGTGAAAGCTATCGAACGATATAGCTAAAGAAAAGAAAGAGAAAGAGAGAGAGAGAGAGATAAAAAAACTCGAAGAAAAGACGTCCATTTGCTGAGGAAAATAGTAACGAAATGAGCTAAAAAGATTTCCAAAGAATAGTAGATGGTAGACTATCTTTTTACAGAAAACAAGAATAGAAGCAAGAACTTCGAATTATCTTCTATATCCATTTCCTCTCTCTCTCTCTTTCTTCTATTTTGACCATCTATCTATCTCCCTTCTCCTTCCTCCACTATCGCTGATTGCTCATTCCTCTCCTTCCCGCCGACTAGCGCGAAACATCGAGAAGCGCTGCGCCAGGGCGCACCGATCGAAATTCTCATTGGCTCACGAGTGATCTGGTTAATACGCGCCAATTAAGACCTACCGCAACTCAATTTATATCGTGTTCCCTACTCACTCGGACGCAGATAGAAGAGACAGGTAGTAGATGGAGAAGGGTCGCGAAAGGTTGTCCTCTTGCAAGGGCTAGTAAGGTGGATGGGTGGTGGATAGGATAGATGGTTGACTACTTGACTAGGGGTTGGTTAAGAGGAAAGGGTATAGCGCTATTAATTTTCGAACGTATGTACGTATCTTTCTCATATGGGATGACATATACATACACATATACAAACCCTTACGTTAGACATATATGCATAAGTATAGACTTCCCTACGTTGTACCGACTATACTTCGCTATTACTCTTACTAACAGAACTCTAGCTTCTAGAGAGCTTGCTACATTTCCATCCTCGGGATCGTTCCCGTTTCGTTAGCTCGCGGTTTCGTGAGTTTGCGGTTCGGCATGTACGCGGTATGCCGACGGAACTTCTCTTGGCTGTGTAACGCTCGATAAACGGAAAGTCGGTAACTCGGAGCCCCAGTAGCGGTGACGGTGGTACTGTGGTAGTGGATGGTGGTGTTAGTGGCACACTGTAGAAGACCTCTTCGTCTTTACGATAGATAAACTATTAATTGTCCCTAATGGTAATTAAGCTTGAAGATTTCTTCCTAATGGCTAGCGTGGATTTACTTGACTCTTTCCAAAGAAACTAACTTCCATTAACGTATTTTGTCCTAACGTTCTAATTATTATAGGCAAGTACTTACGTACGTTTCTTTCCTACGTCGGAATTACCGACCAAGTTTGTAATTAATTAAACCGTACCATCTTATCTTCCAGATCTAATAAAGACGTGTAACAGCTAAATCATTTATAAATCGTGCGTCATACGAAATATCACGTAGAATAACAAAAGCATCATTTTTATTCCTTCAAAATTAACCTCTTCAAGAAATCCTAATCCTGATGACAACAACAACAATAACACTAATAATAAGAATAATAAATCTTTTCTTGGAAGTACTTAAAAAAGAATTTCTATCCTTCGACGAGAAATGGTTCTATTCTTCTTCGAAATTACACCACTGCGGAAGGCAGGGTGATATCCTTTGCCTAATATCTGAAAAGAGAAATTCATTGTCGTGATCTATACCAAAAGAGAGAGAGAGAGAGAGAGAGAGAGAGACTCTCAAAGACCAAAGACTGAATTCGTTAGGTTGAAAATATCGTATAACAAAGAGAAAACTAAAAGAGACTCGTGGGGGATGAAAGAAGGTGAATACGAAGAAGGAAGAACAAATGTTATAACAGAGTATTTGTCACGGGAAATGGTGCGCACTGTGTCGACGACGTGGCGTCGCGTCGCGTCGACCTTCGTCGTTAACTCGTTAGCACTCGGTAATCCAACTGAGTTATGCGCGAGGGAGCCGTCACGAAGTTAGCCTTTGTCAAGACCGCCCTCTTTCGTTACATTCGTTCTCTGGCATCGATTAATACCATCCTACTGCTATTCCCACTTCTATCTTTTTCTCTGTCCCTCTTTTTCCCTCTCCATTTATCTCTTTCCACTAGCATCAAATCTTCAAGCAAACCCCCAGAGAATTCCACTCTCAACGTTTCTCTCAATCCTTTCTTGCTTGCTTCATAAACATGGACGAAGCAAGGTCAGTGCTCTCTTTTTATTTCCCACTTATCTATATACTCAGGATAACAAATATCGCTCGCAAAGCTTCTTTTGATATTAAAGGATTGTCGCAAAAAAATCGTAATAAAGCGATAATGACTTTCATTTGGATAATCGTTCTCTCGACAAACAAACAAACGAACCAACGAACGAACGAACGAACAAAAAAAAATCTCGGATGAAGGTAGAAGCTTCGTTTATACGATGCCTCTGTTGTATTATTATTTTATAGGAAACTCTCGTATTTGTCCAATTATAAACGTTTCTATTATTTCCCTGTAAATCCTTCTCTTCTCATTTTCATCCATATGGAAAAAGGGGAAAAGTTCTGCTACAAACAATCAATAATCAAGCGGGAAAGAGACAGAGGGGGAGGGAGGGAGAGAGAGAGGAAAAGCCGTTTTAAAAACCCTTTAGAATTTTACACGCGAATTTATTCTGATTAGCCGTTAAATTCAGGCTGGAACACAAAGGAATTTGAAAATGGATGCTACGAGAGAAGATTCGTGAAAATCATCCTGAGAGAGAGAGAGAGAAAGAGAGAGATTGGGAAAGCAGTAGGCGAATCGGATTTAATTGCAGATTTCGCGGCGTGATTTTATCTTCATTACCTTTTCGACTCGGTTAACGGTGCGAAAGCTCGAACCAAGCTTTTCCAACGACTCTCTAAAACCATGCTAGCCAGCCCCCTCTTATGTACTTCCACCAACCACCAACGAATATATATATATATATATTTCTGACGTATCTTGGGATATCGCTTTGCCCAAAGGCAACGGCAGACTATAGGGTGACCCGTGATTTCAACCACGTTTAACTCGATAAACTTACACCCGGCTTCCATCTACCCTCATGATTACAAAGTACGCTGATATGGCCCAGTTATCCATTGAATCGCTCTAAAATCGATTGGAAGGAAACTCCGAATTATTAACGAGCGAATAAAAATCGATCGGCAAAACAACGAATCCTTTTTGAAAGGTAACTTAACTCAATTTCTTATTAACTCTGGTTATATTTTCTTTCTTTTTTTTTTTTTTTCATGTAAATTTAGTATATTAAATCGCGCGTAATATGAAGGAATTTTTAATCGTTCGCAACTGTTTTAGTTAATTGTCGCTAAACGATTCATTGATCGTTGAAAAGTTTTTTTCTTTTCCCTTCTTTTCTTTTCTCTTCTTTTCTCTTCTCTTCTCTCGCATCGCTTTAAAGCCCATACAATTTTTTATTGATTATAATTATAATTTTTTTCTCCTTCTCTTTATTTCGTAATTTAATTTTTATCTTTAATATCTGGGTAGAAACTTTTTACGATGGTGTCGACCAAAGAGTTAAGAGTAATTTTTTATATGCGAGTTTAAACTCGCTCGCAGTGGCACTCTCTAACATTAACAATGCGTTTGGTGGATTATCATTTATTTCGCAATTTAGGACATTACATGCGTAATAAAAAATTTCGTAATGTTAATTTAATTAAAAATGCTTTCATGGACTTTTTGTCACCTAAAAGCCAGAACTTTTACGAGAGAGAAATGTTTTTTTTTTTTTAGAAACTCATCGACCAAAGTCAATGGAATTAAATGATGCCTATTTTGACGAACGAAATGTTTGATATTACAAAATTCAATTTTGCCAATACGAATATTTTTAATATAAATAAATAACGATTGGATATCGTTTAATTATCTACCTACATTTATTATTACCTTGTGAATCCTTTGAATTCTTTTATAAATGTAAGATGTAATGTTTCTAATTTATTTCTTGAAAAAAAAAAAAAAAATACTTTAACGTTGTTCCAAAAAAAAAAGAGAAAGAAATAAAAAGAAAAATAACGTTGTTGACGATAACAAGAAATAAGATATATGAATAGAACGGGAGAACGAGTAAAGTAAAATTCATTTACATTGGCCTTTGATACACCCACCGTTCGAAACTCTATTAATTAAATATACTCGGGTCATTAAAAAAAAAAAAGGAGAAAAGAAGAAAAAGTAAAAAAAAAAAACAGAAAAAATAAAGAGAGGGGATAGTCGCTAGCTACGTTTATACGTAATTGGATAAAACTCTTTTAGTGCCTTTTTAAAATACTTCTCAGGTAGATATATTTTTTTATTCATCGAGCGTCGTTCTTCTTTCCCGGTATTTTAAATGCAAGGTCGTGCTATCCATCTCGAATCCTTTAATTATACTCCAACGGAGTCTCGCGAACGAGAGGGATCTTTGCATTTAAAAAAGTTTCATAAATGACTGGCGACGAGCTCTTATCTTCCATATCAGCGAACTCATTGGTTCAATAACTTCGATCCGAACTTACGAATTTTCGTCGAAGAATTTCAGCGGACATATTCTATGTGTCTCTATCTTTTTCTACCATGTCGTTCGAGAAAGAAATTATCTACTTGTCGGAGTTTCTTTTTAAACCATTCTAATTTTCTAATTCTCTAATTTACAAAACGGGCAACGTTCCATAAAATTTTCCAACTCGTTACTTCAAATTTTAACTCCTTAGCATAAGTTCTCTCGTATAGATCCTCTCAAATTATCGATTATTCAAAACTTTACAATTAACGTTCCACCCTTTGACTTCTATTCGACAACGAACTTTGCAACTTTTTTGTCTCTTCCCCTTCTCTCTCTCTCTCTCTCTCTCTCTCTCTCTCTCTCTCTCTTTCTATCTATCTACCTATCTATCCATCTGTCTCTTCTATCAACTTAGCTCCTAATTTGAAAATTAATCCTACAGTGAATTCAAGAAAAAAAAAAGGAAAGAAAAAAAAATCGCACAAGATTTTTTACGCTACTACTAAATTTATATCATCTTACGTCTACTGATACAATATTTTTCGATGTAGAATTTTTCTTTGGTAAAAAAAAAGGAGAAAAAAATAGAAGAAAAAAGAAAGGAAGAAAAAAAAACTTGTCCCACGTCGTTGCGAGTAATTTCCATAAAAATCGAGAGAACTATGTTAGATATTCATTTTATCCATGGTTCACCGAAAGTATCTTGTATCGGCATTTTCAGACAGAAGGATATGAAAAGCTTGACGGAGAAAGATGACAAGAGTGTAGAGTGAAACAGAGAGGTGAGGAATTCGAAGATACAAAGGGCAAAGGACGTTTGATGTTAGAAAGAAACCTTTCATGGTGCTTGAGAAATTCCTACGTTGAGGATCTCGTTGAAGAGAACCATAGGTGAACCCTTTGTCCCCGTGAACTTTGGAGTTCCATTCGAAGGATAAACGTAAAAGCGACCTCGAACCGGTAGCGTTGCTAGGGTTCGCGCAAATGTTAAATCACGCCGAGTAAGCTAATCTCGTTAACGAATCACGTAGGGAACTTCTACGCGAGCGCATACCGTTGCATTCTCGAGAACGTCGAGTAACGATGAAACGTAGAATAAGATGGAGATAGAGAGACGACAGCTGGTCTTACGTAGATACTGTCCTTGCCGCAAACGTGAAATACTGTTGACGCTTCCATTTCGAATTATCGATCGATCCTCCAAGTCGTACTCTCAGCCAACCGTAGATAAGTATCTATTCATCTTCCTTGATACATTGTTATTGCGATTATATAAATATTATATATAGGGAAATTAATGAACGATAATAATTCTATTATAATAATTCTATACTATTTCTATTATAATTCTGCCATAATAATTCTACTATAATAATTGTTATCAAATTCTATTATATTCGTCTTATATTCAAGGATCCTTAAAAGTACGTTATTTCGTTAAATAAAACGTTCAAATTGTCTTTCCTAACCGAGTTAATGCACTTTAAACTCTTTTTCGTAACGATTCTAAATAATTGTTTAATCTTGTTCCAACAATCAAATTATTTTTATTTCAAATAAGAGTGTACAACGAAATTAGAAGAATTCGCTAGGAGAAATTGCGTTTCTTTATCTCGGTCGTGATTATACGTGCCCTGTGGAAACGTTATTATTCTTTCCTTTCTTTTTTTTTGGTGTTTTCGTTTCCTTTTCTTTTTGTTTTTTGTATGTTTTCTCTTCTTTCGCGTATGTTAATTTCTTTATACTCGTTGAAATTAATTACTTCTACGCTCAGCGTGGAGTCGCAAACAAGCGCAGCTCGGAACACTTTCAACGAAAGAAAAAGGAGCAAGAAAGTAAGCAGAAAGAGAGGATGGAAAAAGAAAAAGAGAGTAAGAAGGCCACGGAGGGACCAAAGAGGATTCCCTGGTGAGTGAAACGACGTGAGCGAATTTTACCGTGTAGCTTCGTGTATCTTCTCTGTGTTTGTTTCGAACTGTTGCCAAGTAGCACGACGACGTTTCGCCTGGACCACCCTGCACGTACTTCGCACCGTAACGAAATATCTTTTATTAAATTTTCTTCTCGAAAGAAGGAGAGAAAGGAAAAAAAAATCAAGAAACAAAAAAAAGAAGAGGGGTGGGAAAAAAAAGTTGAAATCGTAAACACCCTATTACTTTGTTTGGTAAAGGTCGTGGCTTAGTAATTTATCACTCGGATCTACGAATCGTTTTCCCCGACGATCGAGATCTATGGACGCTCAGAAATTTCAAACACTAAAATCTCGATTTAATTTCGAAATAAGAAAAAATAAAAAAGAAGAAGAAAAGAAAAAAAAAAACAATGCGATCCATTTAAATCCCGATATATCGAAGCTGTCTATTAACGGATTCGTTTAACGAGGACGATCAGTTAAGCACCATCGCAATTATTTCGTCCTCTATTATATTTGCTTGAGAAACTTCGTACGACAAGCTACGCTAAATAAGAACGATAACGGCCGCGTTAACGATTTACGCTCGACCGTTCTTAAACGATATTAAAATGGTATATATGTACATACGATACTTAAATCGAGTCGTATAAATAACTTAATGCACCAATCGTACATATAGATTAGTTGATAAAAATTTTATCGGTGATCTCGATGAATTAGTAAAATATTTTTTATAAAAAAAAAAGAAAAAAGAAAAGAGTATCGAGAAGAGGTCGTTATCCTCGACAATTGTTAAAACTTTTTCAACCCTCAATGAAAACTTTTTCAGCTTCGACTTAAACCATCTGGCGATTTCTTAAAATAGAAGGAAGTAATAATAAAGTAGAGAGAAAAATATGGAGAAGAGAAGAGAGAAGAAGAAGAAGAAGAAGAAGAAGAAGAAAAAGAAAAGAGAAAAAAGGGAAAGATATTTAACGTCTATTCAACGTCGATAGACACCTCTTACTTTTAATATTATAATATCTAAAAAAAAAGAAGAATTACTATATAAATCTGCGATCGTAGAAAGCGAATTATCTTGATCTAATTCAAATTATTCTCACCTTGGATGATTATTTAATTAAAATAAAGTGAATTTCCGGTCAGCTATTTCTCTGATCAACAAGCGTAAATGAAATTTTCGAAACTCATCCACGAGTAAGGTTAGTTGCAGAGCAAACGACGTTCGACAACTCCCAAAGGGCCGTCCGAAGATAATAGATGGCTACGATGCCAGCAACGAGAACTGCTGAAAGCGACGATAAAAGCTTTGCCTTCAGCACTAGCGCCATCAGAGTGCAACAATGCATCCGCATTGATCAAAGGTGTGTTACATCTCGGCACATGCAGGAAACACAGGCGAGAATAAAGTCACCGGTTGAAACGAGTAAGAGAAAGTTCGAAGCTCTCTCTTCAGCGAAACCTGTATTCCCATCACGTTTTAGCTAACACCTCCTCCTCCTACTCACACTCCCTACCTACACGGACAATCCCAGCTCTTGGATAACGTGTTCGGCTTAGAATTTTTTTTTCCTATTCTTCTTTTCTTTTTTTTTGTCTTTTTATCCCACTATTTCTACCCCGTTCCCTTTCTTTTCCCTCCTGACAAAATAAATAAAGCTACGAGTAAATCAAAAATTGGCATACTTGCGAATCATTCCATCTTCTTCTTCTTCTTCTCCTTTTTCTTTTTCTTTTTCTTCGTCTTCTTCTTCTTCGTATATTCTATTTTCTTTCTTCTTTAACAATGTCCTCGTACTATTCTAAATCGAATATATCAACGTTTCTCATCATTCGCGTATATATTATACTTCGTCGATCGCCAATGAAAATATGCATTTTTTTTCCTACTTTTTTTCTTTATTATCATCCTGCACATCGAAGGAGCACGGAAAAAGTTGATCTCCCTTTGTATACCTCTTTCTACGATCAAGGAAAACTACAATTTCCGTGGTCCCGATGTTCGTCTTTGCTATTTCGAAGAAGATTAAGCTTGTCATGTCGTTTTTCTATCTAGGAAAATATTTCTTTCGCAACGGCAGGACACATTTCCGATTGGAGAGTATTGATCGATGAATTGAAATTTTGTTTTCTCGTATTCATCATCGCGTTGCTTTGATCTTATAACGTTTTAAGAAAATTAATGCGTTCGAATATATTGGAGAGAAGGCGATTATATAATATCTATACGTTATTACGGAGTATAACGGAATATCTGCGCATTTTAATCCGACTAGAACGACGTATGATGTAAGACTGAACGTCCTTCTCTTTTGAAATTATTTTGGAGGTTGTTTCGTTTCGTTTCGTTATAAGTCGAAGACGAATAACAACAAGGTCGTAAAAGTAAATACATATCGTCATCATCTGGTATACCTCGATGTAAATAACCTTGATTTCACACTATCAGTGTTATTCCGGAGTAAGTACAGGTAAGAAGTACATTTATTACGATCGAACTACATTATTACCGTTTTACGTATCAAATTAATTTTATAGATTTTTCTTTTATTTTTAATTATGCGGAACGTAATAACAAATTGCGATCTCTCTCTCTCTCTCTTTTGTTTTATTCGGAGAGATTAATTTACCCGCACGAAATTGTAGAAAATATATTTATATATTTTCGAATTATTTGTTCTAGTTATACGAAACCGAAGGTATATTTTGAAAATAGCATGTAGATTTATGTTGGAACTTCCTACTGATGTTGGATTTCTATTCGACGAGATAAAAACAGAACATTATTTTCTTTCCGTCGAACAAAGCGGATCATTCTCGTTTTAACCGGGAACTCTGTCTATGCGACGACGAGGATGAAAGAGAAGCCGGGGTCATTTGGATGAAAGAACGTAGGAGAGGGGGGGATTGGTGGATGAAGATAAACTGGGAGAAACTGCAAAAGCTACGAGATGAACGATAAAGTTCGCTCGCGGTTATCGATGCAATGAAAACCAGAGTTATATATACATGTACACACACACACACATATATATATATATATATATATATTCGCACAATGTCACGATGAGTCAGACACTATCGATGCAACTGTCGAAATATAACGATGAAGATGGATTATGTCTCATGATTTTCAAGATTTTTTTTTTTTTTTTTTTTTTTAATCAACTTCTCCCCTTTTTCTTTAACGTTTCAAATATTTTTTAATAGTTTCAGATTAAAAATCGATCTATGAAAATATAATGATACTTATACAAACGTAATAGTTTAATAATCGATACAATTTGATCGATAAATCCGCTAAGCAGTTATCGTTTTAATAACCCGTATAGAATTGATAATGACAAACCATAACTTTAAAAGAATTTTCACTCTCTAAGCCGACTTAGGAACTTGCAAGAGACCGAATTTTCTATCTGTAAGATCTTAACTTTACTATGATTTTCCGAGGTAGAAGATGAAATGTGTAATTCTCTGAAAAAAATTATCGATCTTTTTTTTACTCGAGCACGAACGATGAACCGAACAAAGTTAGACAGTAATCGTGATAATTTATCACTCTGAAAATTATCATCATCCTCGCAACTATTTCCATTAATAACAGGACGGTGTTGACACTCTCGTAAGTAAAATTATAAATTTTACTTGAAAACTATCCTGTTAGCTATATTCCATGAACGATTAACAAACTTTAAAGATAACAAAAAATCCAAACCATTAATCTATAAATTTATAATTAGCAATTTTCTTCGAACAAATCATTTTGATTCTTAACAAATTATCAAGCAAAAAATTGCCTGATCGTTCCGTAAAATAAAACAAAAAAAGAAAGAAAATTAATTATACTTTTTCATCTATAATTAAATGTTGCAAGTTAATTAATAATAAGAATTGTTTTTACTCGATAAAAAAAAAATATTTTATATTTCAAATCCTTTCGCAAAATAAACAGAAAATTATTTATTACGTATAAAATCCGATCTATGAGAAAAAAAAAAGTTCTCACGCCTAATCGATTCTTTTGTACGACACGATTTCCCATTTTTCTTTGAAGCAATGAAGGATACTTAAAAAATTAGCGTGAATATTAAACGCTACCGGCCTTGTATCTCATTCTCATTCTTTCTCAGTAGTGGTAGCTGTGTCACGATGTAGCACGTAAGTGCTTTTGCCTTTGTAAGGTATAAAAGGTTAATAGTTAGCTCTACCGCGTAATTACATATTAATTAACAGTTGTTTCCCAAATTAACAATTAACTATCCATTCTCCTCGAATCTTCCGCTGAAAAATAATTCTATTCAAATTTTTAAGAATAACATTGAAAATACGCAGTGATAATTGATAAAATCGATAAAATCAAAAATATCATGACATATAATATAAAATTAAATTCATACATAGAGATAGAGAAAGAAAGAAAGAAAGAAAGAAAGAAAAAAAAAAGAAAAATGATGTAACAGACATTGACCTTTGACTTTTCGCACGAATAACGTTGGAATTCTTACAAGAGGAAGAAGTGTTTGATGCCAAAAGATATATACGAGAAAGTATAGAGAAAAGAAAAGAACAGAGAAAACTCGGCGATGGTTGATGAAAGATCCGAAAAAAGGAAAGAAGTATGTATAGGTGTGTGTACATGAGAAAGAGAGAGAGAGAGAGAAAGAAAGAAAGAAAGAGAGAGAGAGAGAGAGGAAGGAAAAGGAAGAGAAAGAAAAGAGTAAAAGGGATAGTCGGCCAGTAGAAAAGTCTATCGCGAAAGGCGAGAAAATAACTTAAGCAAGAGGTCTTGCCAATGGCAGGGGTTGAGTTTTGCAGAAGCAATTCGTCTTAGGTTGGCGTACGAAGCAACGCCAAGGCTGCCAGCTGCGCTTCCCGTTTCCCGAGACGTCTCCCTCTAGACGCCGACGCCATCGGAAAATATATGTATATAGGGATAGAAGAGTTTTCTACGTGAGAAAGGTTCTATCGGACTAAGCTGCCCCTCTTCTCCTTCACTCTCCTCTTTTCCTTTATAAAGCTCTCCGAGGAAACAAGTGAGCAAGCTGCTACCTATACGTATATAGTCAATAAGGAGACAAAAAGGGACGCAGACAGCGTACGAGAGAAAGAGAGAGAGAGAGAGAGAAAGGACAAAGAACTATCTATATACACATATTACAAAGCAACTTTCAAAACCCTTTACAATTGAAACGTCTTTTACGTTTGACATTTTATCCTGATTCTTTCGATTCTGATTTCTCTGTTCTATTTCGTCGAGAAATTTAGCTTCTTAAATTTGACGAGAACGATCGAGGTTATTAACATCAAGAGTATCGTCGAGTGTAGGAAATTTATTTTTTTCTCTCTCTCTCTCTCTCTCTCTCTCTCTCCCTTCTTTATTTCGAACGCGCTGCTACTACTACGTAGATAGGTATCGCTAACTTTTCTAAAGAGGATGAAATATGAATAAAACAAGTACGAAGGAAGAATAAAAATGAAGTCGTTGTTTCATAAAAAGAAGAAAAAAAAAGGAAAAGAAGACTGAAATGGAACTTTCAGAAAGGTAATAAATTTTTGCTTATCAAAATGGTAACTTCTAATTTGAGATATATCAAATGTATTTCTTCACACATATATAAATTTTGTTACGCTCGATAGAAACCATTAACCATTGTCTTACAGTTTATTAGTATTTTTGACGTTCGCTCGGTAATTCAATGGATAGAATTTTTTTTCAAGATTTTCTACGAGTAAAATTCAAAAGGTAAAATCTTGATTCGACATAGAGGAGTTAGGGATGGGAAGAGGGTGGGAGAGAGGGAGGGTGGGAGGGAGGAAGGGAGGGTTAAGCCCAAGCCGCGAATTCGATCCTCTTAAGGTTTGAATTAATTTTATCGAAGAAAACTCTTCCATTGAATTTCAATGAAAGAGCCAGCGTAAATAGGATTGAAAAGATTTCGGATCCCTTCGAAATCGATTTTTATTTCGATTCGATAAATAAAATTCGTTGAATTTGTTTTGATCTTTATTCGTTTGATATAGATATAGATATAAATATAAATAGATAAGATACTTGACGATAAAGATTCGAAACTGGAGAGTGTACGAATCGTTATCAAAGAGTATACTCGAAAATTCATCGTTCTTAACGAGGGAGGATTAAACATCTAAATATTTAAATTTAAGAGAAGCCGGATTTTCGAGTTGACCTCAGAGTGGGTCGAAGAAAGGGTCAACGACGATAACGTTCGCGATCCCGCACGAGAGAATCGTAGATTCACGCAAATATGCGAGGGTGACTCGCCCTCATCCTAGTCCGGATTTCGAGGCGAGCGAATGTATGCAAACCGGCACCTCCGAGAAATTCGTAGGTTAGAGTGCTGCTTCTGTTATATTGAATTTCAAATGCAGCTAGATGCGATAAATAAACCTGTTCCCGTGGTACAACGAGTTATTTCGTGCCATTTTCACTTCGATATCGTACAAACCGATTTCTACGGTCGAATCGTGATAATGCATGAAAATCCTCGCCTCAACCTACAGATATTACCTATCTAACAGAAATATCGAAGTCCGATGTCCGTTTCGTATCGTCTCGATTAAATTTCGTTAGGAGATCCCATTAAAATCACTTAAATTCTCCGTTGGAAATTTCAACTGGAATACGTTTTAAATGCGATTAACCACGATGGAAGAAAATCAAATCAAATTACGAATTCACCGAATTCGAGAATTGTTCCAAACGAAAATGAAATCTTTGAAACTTGAAATCGTACGATGGAAGGACTCGTATTATTTGATTAAACCAGAAGAATATCGTCCAAAGTTTGACATTTATCGTTGAAGAAGGTTCGCTGAACCCAACGACGTGAAACGGCCGGGAGTAGAGAACAATGGGTAGAACGTGGCAGATAATTTAACGGATACGTAAACGCGCTTCTAATTCCTTTCTACGATATCTCGAGCGTTGGAGATATTTGGATATTTTGATAGTAAGGAAGAAATTAAGATCGAAATAGCAACGATTAGAAATTATTTCAAATATAATCAAATATTTGTTCGTTGATATCGTTACTACTTAAGGATTAATTAACATTATACCATATACCTATCTACAAAACCTTAAATATTAAATTCTATCATTGAACATAGGTATAAAGAAATTTCGAATCTTCTGAGACGAAAGAAAAAAAAAAAGAAAAGAAAACTAAAAAAGGTAAAAAGTGGAAAGTGGATTAGACATCATCCTGATCCGTTGATACCAATGAACTACTGCGGTTAAATCCAGAAGGGGAAAAGAAAATGGGAAATAATTCTTATTATCGCTAGGGGAAAGGATTAAATGGAAAAGGGAGAAAGATAAAGAGGGATGAACATTGTGAGAGGAGATATAGTTACGATAGTATATATGATAGGATCGTAGCTATAAGCAAGAGCATAGAACGAGTGCTTGGATAAATAGAGTACTTTTAGGGTTGTTAAGATAGGATTGGTAAATGTTAAGATTATGTAGCCCTATATCTCTCTCTCTTGTCTAAGAATAAAATTGATAGTAATACATGATAAAAGTAAAGCTTTCTTTGTCTTTCTTTCTTTCTTCTTTTCTTTCTCAAATACTTCCTCTTGAAAAGTCAATTTATTTTATCGCGAAGATATCAGATTTAAAACGTTCGGTAACGATATCAAAACCCTACGTTTTCTTTCCTCGTACCCATATACAAACTATTCCAACACTGTTTCTCTTTCATCATTTAAAAAGTTGGAGTTATTTCGCACGCGTTATTATCTCAAAAACGATATCGTAGATGCTTACGATCGGCATCGTTCATCGTACGTATCGTTCCGAGGAAAGGAAGTACGAAAAGCATAAAAAGAAAGAAAGAGATAAATTAAAAGGACATTTAAAGAGTACGAAAGATAGAGATAGACATCAGGAGATAGAAAAAGATATAGTAAGAAAGAAAGAATGATACGTGCCGAACAAATCGAGGTCGCGAAACGTTAAACCATCAGCTTTTTCCATTTTCATCTAAAACTTCCGATAGACGAAACAACTTTGCATTCTTTGCGGAATATGTCGACTTCGATGATTCACGATTCTCCAAACTCCAACGTTCTCGTGCTTTTCGTAATACAAAAGCAGTCTACATAGTTCACGAAAAAAATATATATATAAAGAAAAGGAGAAAGGGAGAGAGAAAGAGAGAGAGAGAGAGAGAGAGAGAGAGAGAGAGAAAGAGAGAGTCTCTAAAATGTCGTATACGTTTTAAATGTGAAAGACGAAGATTTATTCTTACGAGATTCGTAGCAGCATTTACAATGAAATCGTTACTGTCGCTTAACTTTTCAATTCCATTCATCTTTCTCTCTCTCTCTCTCTCTCTCTCTCTCTCTCTCTCTCTCTCTCTCTTTCTCTCTATTTCATTCGTTCTTTCTCTCTCTTTTTCTAACTCGCTATTACTTCGACCAGATCAAAAAATAAATTTATCGCTTCTGTTTTCATCATCTCTTTTTTTCTCTTCTATTTTATTTCTTTTTCCTTTTTTTTTTCTTACTTTGATATCACTTTCGCATCAATGAATTTTAATTTTTCAGATACGATCGAAAGCACATCAACGAAGTTTCTTCCTCCTCACGGACACACTCGTTTCTTCTTTTATTTACTTTTTTTTCTTTCTGTTTTCCTCTGTAAAACGTAATTACGAACGTGCCGATACACATTTTTATATCTCGAGAGAGCGAGAGAGAAAGAGAAAGAGTCGACAAAAACAGTTTCCCATTTTCTCGTACGCGGAGTTTCATCGTAATCGTTTTTTTTCCATCGTACGTGTTTTATCTCTTCCTTTTTTTTCGTTTCTTTATCCTCCCTTAACGATACTTCTCACGAAAAATTATTAAAATTTACTCGTCTGACGATTAATAGTATGAACAAACGAAAATATGACACATGACAATATGATCTTTCTCTCTCTCTCTCTCTCTCTCTCATTTGTCCTAATAACGCGATAAGAAGAAATTGGTTAAAAGAAGCCAAAGGAGAAAAAGAAAAAACGAAATAAAAAAGTTGAAAAAAAAGAAAAAGAAAAAGAGAAAGAGAGAGAGAGAGAGAATTAAGCTTAGTAGTAAATACTTTCTTTATAGTAAAATTTATCGTCGTTATTAAAATGATCTTTGTAAAAACGTTAAAAAAAAATTTTTGCACTACGAGATTTCTTTTATATAAAACTATAGCACACATATATGTGTGTGTGTGTGTGTGTGTGTACATATAATATTATTAATAAATATATAGAATATAGAACGTTTAAAAATAGAAATCAATTTCGAGCATGCATAATATCAGAAAACATTTTTAAGACGATTGAAAGAGAACGCTGACAAAGAGTGAGAAAAAAAAGTAAAAAAGAAGAAAAAAAATGAAAAAAAAAAGGACTAATGGAAATCTAAACGCGAAGAGAGAAAGAGAGAGGGATATTAAAACGCTCCTCTCGTGCAACAATCAAAGTTATATAAAAGAATCGTACTTCTTTAAACGGCACACACTTGTTTCGTGAATAAACCGAGCTACGAATGTATAGCCTGCGGAGCTTAATATTCGTAGCACGAAGAGAAGAGCGCGATGCATCAAATTCCCATTTTCCGATTTCTTCCAGTATCTTGGAAAAAGATTTCACAAGTAGGAAGCTAAAGTAAAGGCGAACGTACGATGTTACTGGCAGCGAACACGACACAACATAAGACATAACGTGACGTTCTATACTGCACTAGACTCTTCTTCCTTCCTTTTATTTGCTTCTTTTTGCTTTTCTTTTCTTTTCTTTTTTTTCTATTTTATTTATCTTCTTTTCTTTCCCTCTCTCTCTCTCTCTCTCTCTCTCTCTCTCTCTCTCTCTCTCCACTTTTCTCTCTTTTATCAAAGAAACGGTATCCGCTTTTCACGATTTCCGTGTGTCCGAGACCAACGATCCACTTTCTTTGATTGCTTCCGTCCAAAAAAAAAAAAAGAAAAAGAAAAAGAACAAAGAAAAAAAGAAAAAGAAGAGAAGAAGAAGAGGAAGTAAATAAAAAGGAACAGCTTGACGTTTCGATCGGACATGTCAGGCACAAAGAGCTTTAAACCACCGGCAAAGAAGCAAATCGAGTTAGCTATCTAAGTTGTATTAGAACCGTAGCAGCTATTGCGTCTTCATTTCAAGTACGGGAATTAAGGATCTCCCGACACTCTTGATAACTATTTTCGATTTATTTTATATCAAGCGGTTAACGTTCCTTTCCTTTCTTTTTTTTCTTCTTTTCAGATTTTTATTCTATTATCAGAATTTATTGTGCTCGATTAATTGTCACATTTTTTTCAAAAAACAAAAAAAAAAGAGAAAAGAAAGGGAAAATAACACCAAAAAACGAAAAAAAAAAGCAAAAAAAGAAGAAAAAAAAATATAGTTCAATATTCTGGTCTTGCTTCTGCAATCCTATCGTCAATCGGATTTAACGAAATTCCTTTTTCATCTCTTTTCCAATTTGTCGTTTCTTTCAACGTTTTGCGCTTCACACGGATTGATATATTTGATGATCGCATCGTATAGAAACTTCAGATGCTTTCGATGAATCTCGTAAATACTCAAGGTATCCAGTTTTATAATATTTCATCCTTTTGAATCGTCATCGTTAAAACGTTTCTCTATCTTTATTTCCTTTCAATTATATTTGCAGACACATTTATTCGTGGAAATACTCGAATATATACGAGTGGTTTACTATACTCGTATATTTATTTCGTACGCGAGCATTCCACGATGGCTCGCGTGAGGTTGAGTGAGTTGTGGGGCGGTCCTTTGCTCTCGATATAAATTCCGATCAGAAATATCCACTTTGCGAGGAAATTCTTCCGTGCGATTTATTTCCTGGGTTATCCGCAGCGCAAAACCGAGAAATCCATTTCGATTCGCTCGTCTCTTTCTAAGCGCGAGCAAATCCACCGGACGAAGCTTCGACGATATTCTCGAGGCCAGTCGTATCCACGGATTTATCTCGTAAATATTAGATCACTGGGAATGCTTTTTTTTCTTCTACTTTTACTTCTTCTTCTTCTTCTTTTTCTTCTTTATTTTATTTTTGCTTTTAACAGGAATAGGATCCTGGTACGATTATACTATCCCAAATATGGCATCGATCTATTCACGAATATAAACTTCTTTAATTTCTAATATATTCGATTATATTAGATATCTCGTGTTCTGAATTGATTCACACAATGTAATATCGAATTTCATGTTATTTCTACTTCGTTCAAGCAATATCCTTATTGATGATCATATTCGCTAAATAAGATAGCAAAGAAAGATATTCAACTTTTACCTCGAATTAATCGAGATATCGCGTTCGACTCGACGTAACATCGCAAAGAATTAATTTCCCGTCCAGTTAGGAAACACTCAACGGCTCTTGGAATTATATTAGAAACCGCGTGAATTTTTTTTCCCTACCGAACTTCGTAAACACCTTTTAAGTTTTAATCGAACTTCAACGCGACTTTCCAAGCAGACTCGCGGAAAATTCAATTGTCTGATGCAAGCTCTGAAGTGCTCTGGTAGTTAAAATATAAAAAAAAATAAAAAATAAAAAAGGAAAAAATGAACAAGAAAAGGAAACAGGAAGAGAAAGAGAAAGAGAAAGAGAAAGAGAGAGAGAGAGAGAGAGACAATAAATGAGTTTCTCAAGGAATAAAGGAATCCTCTCCCTTTTACAAATTAGAACTCCTGCGATTCGTTTCGTTATCCTTAATATGCCGAACTACGAGATCCGCTTAATAAATTTCATTTCGTTTCAGGGCTTTGAGGGTTCGTTGATTAAAATTTTTTTTTTATGTAAAGATACGATGCGTACGTGTGTGATCAAGACTTTTGTATTGAAAACCTTTCCACGGTCTCATTTCCTCTCTTTCTCTCTCTCTCTCTTTCTCTCTTTCTAATCTTATTATTCTAGGATTATTTCAAGAAAAAAATAAAAAAGTGGAAAACAAGATCAAAAAGAGATAAAGATGGAACAAAAGTTTCCAAGAACAAAAACGATCATAAATGTTAGATTAAAGGAAGGATAAAAATAAGATGAGGATATATTCGTACTAGAATGGTCTAACTCGCGAACAGAAGAAATTCGCAGATAATTTACTACGTAACGATAAATCGAAGAAATTTCAGCTTCATCGACGAACGATAGATAACTTTCTCGGGATAAAACGTACCTTGTAAAACGTAATATAAATTGGTTTCGAGCGAGCGCTTCTTTCTATCGTCGCGAAAAGAAGAATAAAGAAAAAGGGAAGACGAAGACGAAGACGAAAACGAAGACGAAAACGAAAACGAAGAAGAAGAAGAAGAAGAAAGAAAAAAAAAGGAGAATGAGAGAAAGAGAATCGAGGCCGGAAATGGAGGGTCCGGAAGGGACCGCGTTGATGGCGTACCACCAACGAACAAAAATTCTAAAAAAAAAAAAAAGAAAAAGAAAACAAAAAAAAGAAAAAAGGGAGATATAAGAGAAAAGTAAGAAAAAGTAGGTGGGGAAAAAAAATAGAAAAAAGAAAAAAAAAGTAAAAAATAAAAAATAGAAAGCAAGACGGACTCCTCGGCAAGGCCGAACGAAGAAATTTACCGTGGTCATTGTGTTCATCGAGCATTCTTTCCTTTTCTGGGCCGGGTACTGTAATACTTTTTCTTGGAACTGACCAAGCTCTTCTCTCTTTTCACTCTTGCACCACCCTTCGTTTCCTTTTTACTCCTTCCCTTTCCTCCTTTTTCTCTTTCTCCTCTTTCTCCTCCTCCTCCTTCTCCTCCTCCTCCTCCTTCTCCACTTCCTCTTCTTCGTCCTCTTCGTCCTCTTTCCCCGTACTACTACTATCCATCTTTCGAGGACGGATAGCGTAGAAAGGTTCGGGGCCTTTCACGAAAGTTCCGGTAGGATCTCAGTATTGGCGACATTAAATGCAAGAGATGCGTCGAGTACGTGATAGTTGGCTCGAATGTTACGACATCGATCTCCATCGTCCAACCACCAGGCGTTAGCGTACCACGACGTGAGAATCGACCGATCGTTATTTATACTTGACGGTTCCACGTATCACACTTTTCAAATAGATAAGGTATAAGGGATTTCGCGACTAACGGACGAGATATTTTATTGAGAACGAACGTTTCAATGATTTCTATGAATTTATTTGATTTTCACCTTGGAAAAAATGGAACGGAAAGATAGATTTCCCAAGTTTTATAAAAAGAATTGAAGGAGCATAGAAAAAGAGAGAGAAACAGAAGAAAAAGAAGAGAAAAAATACAGATCATTGATTATGGATGGCAGAGAGAGAAAGATAGGAGGGGTCATCGTCTTTCTCGTTATCTTGATCGAAGCTAAAACGCATAGAATCGCGCAATATCGCGCTACAACCAAACGAAGGATGAAATCGTTCTGTACGAGCCGATGACTCGCGCGATTATGCCAAAGAAGAGATAAAAGGACGCTTCGTCAAACGGATAGAGTAGGCCCGAAGCTGGCTTCGCTACTGTTACCGATGCTCCCTTATCCAATCCTCGATATCAGATCGATGATAGCTTCTCGAGCGGATTTTCGAACGGGAGTGTCCCTTCGTCAAGGGTGTAGAAAACGAACCAGCAAAATCCAGAAAAAGATGGAGAGAGAGAGAGAGAGAGAGAGGTAGAGAAAAGGTAATGATCCATTCCAGCCCATCAAATCTGTCGACCTTCTTCTCTCTCTCTCTCTCTCTCTTTCTTCTTTTTGTTTCTTCCTTTATTCCTTCTCTCTCTCTCTCTCTCTCTCTCTCTCTCTCTCTCTTTCTACCTTCGTTTATCCAAGGATTCATCGACTCGCAACCCTTATGCCCTTATACCGGTTGTCTGCGACCCCCTTTTCCACTTGATTTTCCTCTTTCCTTTCGTCCCATAGTGAAAGAAGGTGCACGTCCGCTCTATTTATTCGAACGAGATCGGCCGCGTAAGGTCCGAGCATTCTTCTATTTTTTTTTTTTGCTGCCTTGCCTACTCCCTCGAGCCATCGAAAAAGAAAAAAAAAAAGTAGAAAAAGAAGAGAAAAGGTCCGAAGTCGACGATCAGGCTATACGAGAGTATAACACGTTTTAACATCGCTATCAGTATCCTTTATCGTTTACGAGTCGAGATAATGTTCTTCTTTCTCCTTTTCTTTCTTTCTTTCTTTTTTTTTTTGATTTTATCGTACTCTCTATTTCGATTCGAAATAAGAGAGAGAGAGAGAGAGAGAGAGAAAGAGATCTTTGTCTTTCGGTTTAAAGAAAGAGATGGTACGAAAAACGATGATACGAAATAAGATTAAATAGAAATTTAGATATTTACCAATAGATTTACGACACGTATATTTGCAGTTCTTTTCTCGATTTCGAATTGTTGAGAGAAAGAAATAAAGTCTCTCTGTGTGTATGTGTGTGTGTGTGTGTGAGAGAACAAGACAAAGAAAGAGAGAAAGAGAGAGAAAGAGAAAGAAAATGACTTCTTCTAATAATTTTCCATTACCTCTCCGATTTCTTCCCCTTTTTCGCTGATTAACGTTGCAATTTCGCTTCGAATTGTTTTCGATTTTCATTATCCTCTCTGAAGGCGAATGAAATCCTCAGGATCTCTATTCGTTCATTAAGACTTCAATTTAAAAAAGTAATCCTAATCAGGAGCTCCACGTTTTCTCGATCGGTTATATATCGATTGCTTGATTTAAGAGAAAGAAGGAAAGAAAAAGGAAAACGATGAAAAACAAAACAAAATGATAAAAAACAAAAAAAAGAAGAGAAGAACAAAAAAAAAGTAATCCTAATGAAGCTCGATGTTTTCCCTCGTTTGGTCGTATCGATGAAGTTCCCTTTCCTCGAGAGAAATATAAATGAAACTTTATTTTCAGTGACACGAACGAGTGATGATCGTTATTTAAATTCATTTAAATTCAATTCTTTGTCGAAGTTTTTTACTTTTTCTTTTTTTTTTTTAATTCCTTTTATTCTTCTATTTATTTATTTATTTATTTATTTATTTATTTATTTATTTATTTATCTTTTTTTTCTTTTTGATCGACGGCCAACTTATACGACTTATTTGAATTGCAAACGCGTCGGAGGCGCATGTGTGTCTTTGGCGTGTAAATATCGAGTACTTTATTTGTTCGGGTATAAGCTTCGCGAAAGCTCGGACATCGCCGTTCTCCCGTTTTTCGTTGTCACATGTACATTATTTGCCAACGACAATTGAAATCATTGCTTTTCTTTTTCGTTACTTTTTCTAATATTTTTTATTTATTTATTTATCTATCTATTTATCTTTTCTTTTCCTATTCTGAATTTTTTCATGAAATTCGCAAGCTCGAACAATTATCTGCAACGAGGATTGTATTACTTTATATTTGTTAAAATGAGAAAGGAAAAAAAAAATATCGTAAAGAGATCGATTTCGTGTGAAATAGAAAATAAGAATCGAACTTGACTTTCGTCCGTTCTTCAACGAATAAATAATCATGTGATTGATATTTCTCTCATAAAGATATTCGTCTCTTCCATATAAAGGTAGAAAAAAATGATCTATGAGTAGCGATTAAACTAATGGAACGAGAAAAAAGAAAAGAAAGAAAAAGAAGAAAAAAAGAAACGAGGAAACGAATAAAATTTTACTTTGTCCATACTTAATCTATAAATTTAATTTCTAGATCACGATGATCCACATTAATGACAGTGAGAAACTTAAAATGTCATAAACACATATTTATAAAACGTGCCTATTATAATTATCTCGAAGATCTTCAGCTCGTTTCAAAATGATATTACATTGACCTAATATGTATCAAGAGTTTATAGAAGCTTTATATAAGTGCAATGAAGATACATAAACTAAACGAAACGTGTGAAATGATAAATAAATGAATAAATACATACATGTATATACGTATATAAATAGATTATGGAGAGAGATAGAATAGTGTGATAAACGATTTATTTGCATTCTACGTTCGTTTACAGAGTATACAAACGAGCCTGCGTTAACGCGCGATTTCAGCAGCGTTTTCACCGCTCACTCACGTTATCCCATGGATGGACACCCGTCCCCAACGTTTTTCGTTTATACGTACCTGAAACACAGAAAAACGTAACGTGTCAGTGACACATTTGCATGAGAATAAGAAGAAAAAAAATAAAATAAAATGAAATGAAATAAAGAAAAATATATATATACGTGTGTATATATTTATTTATTATAGACTTACGTAAGATACAAGAATTATAGACTTATATGTAATATATAAATGTGTTTATTTAAAAATACGTTTATTTGTCGCCTTATGTAAAATTTGAAGAAAAAAAACGAAATAAAAAAAAAGGAGAAAAAAGAGAAAAAAAATAAACTGGATAGTCGCAATTGTTAGAAAAATATTGTACGCGTATTTATTGCCACCATATTTCATAGGAAGTTAATTGCGTTCATTTCGATGCTCCGCACATGCTCGTAATACATGCACACGTGTACGAAGCAAACAGTGGCTTGTATGTTACGTATAGAGCTTTGCCTTAAAGCTCTTCCTGTTTCTATAGAGTCCGGTAACGTGCCACGGTGTTGACGCACCTTGCCAACGTGTGCGGAACGTAGTTACGATCGTTTTAATGGAATACATAGTAAGTTGTAAGTCTTTGGTGAATAATGTATGCGTGTATATGTGTGTCGATCATCTCTTTTTTTTTATAAAAATTCAAAATTTTATAAGTACGAATAAGATAGCAAAGTGTGATCAAATATATTGGAAAAAAATTGACCACACCGTAAGAAACGAGATTAATTTTTTTCTCCAAAAAAAATCAAGAAAATTTATTATTTTATTATATTATTTATAAAAAAAAAATGAACGAATCAACTATCAGAATAATTCGTAAAGCTTATGAAACGTTGTAAGAAAGATGTAGATATAAAACGATAAAAATCGAACGAGAGAAATCGACTTTCTCTTTCTCTCTCTCTCTCTCCTTCTCGTTATCTACGTATATACGTATTCTCTGATAGAATTGTCCGTTCTCGGAAATTAATGAAATCGTTGAAATGCTTTTGACGTTGCCGCACGTAAATGTGTTTAGAGTTTGCAATGGTATTAGGGAAACACGGTTAACCGATTAACTTTGTATCATTGTCGCAGGCAAACACGATTTAACCGCATTGCCGAACTTCGTTTGATGCTAACTCGACTAGATATGTCAAAAATGTTAGATCAAGTAAAAATTCGAGTTAGTTACATGGGAAATGTAAAGTACAAAGATATACGTTGTTTCGTTATCTCGAAAATATCGAAGTTATTCTTTAGTTAAGTCTGAAATAAGAAGATAAACGAATTTTTGAAGAGGTAAAAGATAAAAAAGGAAAGAAGAAAAAAAAAATCTTGACAGTAATATTTATACGTTGTACTAGCAGAAAATCTCTGTCTCTCTCTCTCTCTCTCTCTCACTCTTTCTCTTTTACTCTTACTCTTATCCGTCTGAAGAGTCAAACAAGTATACCAATTTCGTTGCCGTCACGCGAGAATGCGCACTGAGTTGAAGCGAAGATATGTTTACCTGCGCGCAACATACCACCCTACACTCGTATGCTTAAAGAGAAAGAGACGACTGAGTAAGAGAGAGAGAGAGAGAGAGAGAGAGAGATAAATAGATAGATAGATAGAGAGAGAAGAGAGATAGAGAGGTATATATATATAAAGAGAGAGAGAGAGAGAGAGAGACTTAATAGTTAATTCAAAGCTCCGTTATACGTACGAGTCCACCTACCCCAGGCATCCTTAACCCAATACCAAATTCTCTGTCGAGACTAGGGATGCAATAAATTTCTGTCTCAAGAACGATAGACCAAAGCATCCCGTACATTGACAGATGGGGAATGGAAATAAACCGTGGTGAACGTAGAGAACGTGTCTATAGTAATAGTAATCGGGAACATATATTTATAGAAAATGGATAGGATCGATGAAGTTAATTTGAACCGTAATAGATATATGATAACGTGGATGACAAATTGATGGATCAAGTAATAAGAATTTTGTAAAACTATTCGAAATGGTTCGAATCGTGAATTTGTATTTTTCTTTCTTTTTTATCTCTTTCTTTCTCTCTCTCTTTTTCCCAATAACGATAATCACCAGACGTGTAAGCAAGACTATTAAATCGTACGTTAATTGTTAAGTCGAAGCCGAATTACCAGGAGCGTATTATTGTACGAATACGACGCTGGAGAAGCACCCGAACGGCATTATGTCGTTCTCGCGTAGAGAAATCCGATTCCAATTGTGCGGAAGGAAATGGAGGAGTAATTAAGCAACCCTTTACGGCCGATCGAAGGACTCTGCAAGTAACCGTAACCGTCCTAACCTCGAATCGTATCTCCTGGCTCCTAATCGCCTAACGGAGTTCCCGGCATCTACCTGCATCAGGAAATTGCGGCTGACAATTGATTTCGTGACGCAGGTACCCCTGTAATTAGTCCTCCGGGCGAATCGTTTCATCCTCTAAGACTAGAAAATAAGCGGCGCCATTTTGTGGACCATTTTATTAACATTTCGATTTTCCCAAGGAGAATTGTTTCAAGTGAAAATTATATGAAATGATAGAATGGAAGAATGAGAGAGAAGGAGAGAAATAGAAGGAGAAAGAGAGAGAACTTCTTTCGAGACTACCTCGTCTCGATATTGGACGATCCGATAACGCGGAAAGGATTTTCTACGGTTACTAACGAACATTACGTCACGTTCCGCAAATTCCGTTATCGACTTTTTCGATTTCTATTGAAACTTTTTCTGAGATCAAGGAATCAAAGAAGGTTCCCCAGGGGTGGATTAAAAAGGGTTCTCGATAACGTACATCGAAGTCGAATATCGAAGCTCTGTTCCTTTTATCATCATGGATACGGACTACTTTCTTTATTGCAGACTTTTATTTATTTCGACGAATCTAGAAATTCAGTGAAGAAGGGAAAGGAAAGCGATACAAAGTTGTCGCAAAAAAATTAAATAATAAAAATAACAATAATAACAAAAAATAAAAAAATAATGAATAAAAGAGACAGAGAGCGAGAGAGATATATACACACATATATATATATACATAGAGAGAGAGAGAGAGGGTTAATATAGAACTGGTATTTCAAGAGAATCAAAAAATCTGTGTATGCACTTTCGATCGATTCCGGAGCAGAGTTATCGGAAAATTCATCGACGAAACGCTGCGAATACCGCGTCCTCGATGATATACTCTTCAGGAGATGTGAAATTTGCGAACGATGAAGTGCTCGTTATAACGAGCGAAGCGTATTTCCGAAGCATGAGATATCGATGTGTGTATTGGAGAACATTTTTCGAACGTCGTTCACCGAATCGTATCTATACGTCGATGTTCCCGATTCGTCAATCCGATTTTCCAATTATAACCATGTAACAATATGTACCACAAAATCATGTCAATTCTCGGCAAATGATCAAAGGGTATCTTACCGTATCACCGTTGATATACATTTTGCTTGATGAACTTTGCCTCATTTATTCCATGAACGTGTTTGATAAATTATTTATCCGATCACATATCACTACTACTGCGAGTCATTGACTATTACTGTTGATATTACTATTGATATTATCTATTGTTATTACTATTGACTACTACTATAGTATTACTCAAGTTCGATATTAGAAAAAGATTAGTTTAACGACAAAAAAAAGTCGTAAAATTATTGATCGGATGGCATTGGAAAAAGAGGAAAAATAAAATGAAATAAAAAAATAAAAATCTACTTGTGTTACTCTTTTTGTTTGAGAGAAAAAATAAAAGAGCAGTAGTGTACGTGAGATAAACAGGTAGTAACGATTCTATAAATGCTTCGTCGACGTTGATATTAGCATTTCCAAAGTTGGAAAGTTCAATTAGAACCAACTGCATGTACGACCGATTAGATCGCTTTCAGTGAAAGAGGAATTTCAAACGAGGAAGAAGTCGCGTAACGAGCTAACGAGGGTGGACCTGTTAATGGTAATCGTGGTCAACGGTTGATTTCACGGACCGACTAACCCTCCAATTTCATTCGGATTATGTCTACGGACAATGAGAAAGTCTTTCTCTTTCTCTTCGTCCTTTGTTTCAGGATCGATACTTGATATGTTTCGTGAGTGGAATCGAAACACTTACCTAATCTCATTTTATTCGTTGAACTCGAACCCATTCTTTCTACCGTACGATTATTAACCTAACTGTACTTACGAAACTTCTTTTCTCGAAACGAAAGATATTTCAAAATCTATCTTTATCATTCTAAGAATACATTATACGAACGTTTGCCAGGCAACCATCGAAAAAAAAAAAGAAAAAGAAAAAAAAAGAAAAGAAGAAGAAGAAAAAGTATAGTTAAAATCTTTTGTATGAAAATAAGGCTGGATCGTTAATAAGAATGTTTATAAATGTTACGTAAATAAATACAAAGATCTCCTGCGGGGTCAGACAGGATTTACTTCCGGTCGACGTGATAAGGGTCAAATGCATGTTCGATGTAGGTAACTCGTATAAGCGAATTAACGCGTGAAAATGAAAAATCTTGGGCGTCGAGGTGGAAATTACCGAGGTAGCAACTCGTCACGCTCCGTTTTTCCTTTATTTCTACGTGGAATTCATTCGACGTTACGAAATCTCAGGAGCGACGTTGCGTGGGTGAAAAGAGCCTATGAAAAGAAGAGAGAACTCATGGTCGTTCTATACTTTGAGCATCTCTCGCGAGAAAACGAGGTTTACCGTGTCGCATCACAGAAGAAATCTCGTTTAATTTTAATTGCATAAAATACTGGATCACTCTGCCCTTTTTCACGAAACTCACCAGACTATGTTACTTTCTCTCTCTCTCTTTCTTTTTCTCTCTCGCTCGCTCCTATCGTCATAGGAAGAATCTTCGAATAGGAAAGAAGGAAGAGTAGCGAAATTAAATGCCTCTTGTAGAGATTCATTTTTCAAGCATCCAATTCGAAAAGCTTCTGTCAAAGGAATAACGAGCGATCGTCTCGATAACTCCTTCTTACTCCTACGCTACTCCTCCTTACCTATCGTAATCGCTAAATTTCTCAAGAGTTCTGAATGCTCAAAGGATCGCTACATGACGTCGAAGAAAATGATTAAGTTCTAAAGGGGGGAATCGATTTTTATCGCGTTCGAATCACACTATTCTTAATATTTGTCGGACATTCGAGAAACTCGTTGGTAAAAGTATATACGATATGACTTTTAAATGAGATCTGAGTACAATATATATACATATCAGAAAAATGTGAATACCGTAATGTCTTCTTTACTTTTTCGAGTGTAAAACATATTATGTTCGCTTAATAATCGATAACAATTTCTTGAGATAAAATTCGAATTTTATTCGACATAATATACCTATAAACGCTTCGCATTGCTTTATGTAAATAAGGTTCAAGCAATATCTAGTAACCAAACATTGAAAGTTATAACAACGTACCTTGGATAACATTTATTGCAGAATAAAGTATATAAATTGGATCTCGTGGTGAAGATAAAAGCGGTATTCTCTTAAAGGTGCACGAGGAGTAAATGCGCGATTTTATCCTCGCGTATGCTTCGTACGATTAGATCGAAGAGAAACACACGATGGGATGATGCTGAGTTATATATATAAAATGGCCGCAAAAGATAAAGCGACCAGATGGTTGAAAATTTAGCTTAAAGCTTTTATTTCAACGACCCGTTAAAAATATTTAAATTCGATATTTTCTTTATTGATAATATGCATTTATATACGATAACGACAACGACAACGACAACAACGTCCAGTTACTTTTCCTGTCCAATCGAGAAACGAGAACAAACGAAATTGCAATAGCATTTAATCCTTCCATTCCAAACGTTGAAAATGAATGAATTTCATTATACAAGAATCGATTTGACACTCGTAATTTCACCGCGTCACGCTTAACAATACCGTGCGTAAATACTAACGTTTTTGGAACGAAATAAAGCCGAGAATTCGATTCGTCATTCCTAATAAACGACCGACGGGAAATGAAAAAATATAGTCACTAACTTTGCAGGTTTGGTAACTTTGTAAATTTGAAAACTCGTTTCGCTTGCGTACTTAATTAACTTCCTACTTCATTATCCTTATTAGGGTTTCTTTTTTTTTCTTTCGTATCATTAACCAATTCAATCGTCCTTCTTGAATTAATTTATTCAATTCTCCTATCATCGTCGCTTTATCGAAACCCTTGTTATCCCATTTATTAATTTAATTACATTTCTTTGCAATTTTCGTAGATCTATGTATATCCGTAGATGCGTAATACTTGCGTACGTCTCTCTGTGTATGAGTGAGTGTACGTAGAACGTGACTTACTGACCACACTTAAAATTTTCACTTTAATTAATATCAGGGCAAGAAGAGAGATGGAAGGGAAGGGAAGCATTACACGTACTATTAGAACACTAAACGTACTTCATTAATGCTAATAGCTTTGGTTATTGATACCCTCGTTAGAATCCCTTATAGCGACAATCCATTTTCAGATAGCACATTAGCGCTGCATCTTACGACATGACACGACACGACACAGCAGCAGCAGCACGACACGACACGACACGACACGATACGATACGACAGAACAGGACAAAACAGAACAAAACACGACACGTCGTCTACCTTCGAGTTTACCATCGTTCTTCAAGTTTCGTCGACGTCCTTTCCCAACGACGTCGATGCCAATAAAAACTTGGATGGCACTTCTTTTTTGATAGATTCCATGTAAAATCGAAGTTATGGATTGGCCGGTGTATCGAACAGCGACAGGAGTTCAACTTTCAAACTTTTTTAATGCCTTTAAAGGTTCTTATTAAAAAAGAAATTAACTTTAGTAATATAAAGCGAAATAATTCTTAATAATAATGAATATAATTTATCTTTCGCTCTTACTATACATATAATTTCGGATAATTGAAAATGCTATTTTTCGACGATACGTAATACGATAATCGTCGGTTTAATCGTCTTATTAATTAATTATTATTTTCTCGAACGATAAAGTACTGACGTAAGAAGTAATACAAACATTAAACGATTTTCCAAACCTTTTGAAAACCCTTTTAAAGTGCATTATCAACGTTCATGTTTATAAGATATAATGGCAATGGGTACTCAAGTTGAAGGCTTGTTAAATAATTAGCCCGTTAGAAGAAATTAAATAGTTTATTATATATTTCCCAAGTAAATATCGAACTATATACATTTTGCAATATACAATGCGATTATACCTTCCGCGTTATCATCTTCCAGCGTACACCCAAGATAATTTATGTAAATTACCAACGCATCAAATACACGCTCGCGTCGAGCGATAATAACGCTTCGTTGCTATCCTAGTTATTCGTCATTCAAGGTTTATTAGGTGTTATAAAAACTCTTGAAAATCACTACGCTTCTTTAACGTCAAGTGAACGATCTATAGTTTGGTTTAATAAGCTATCTAGATACGTTATTAACCCGTAGAACCCACAAAATTGAAATATCGATGAAACTTTAAATATACCTGCAATTTGTCCTCGTTTTCTGTTCTTTTTTTCTTCTTTGATTTTTCTTTTTTTAACATAGCAACAACAAACAACGTTCGATGTCTCAAATTGAGATAGAAAGAAAATGCATTATGAGATAACGTTAAGTGGATTAAATATTTCAATGGATTTTCGTGAAATAATCGATCGAGAAATAATCTCATCATTCTATTTTCCATTGTCTCCGTTATTCTTCTAAAGGGAATACAGCTATAGATGAATTTTAGTCGCCCCTGGAAAATAGAAGAAGGAACAATATACTCTTGAACTCTGGAAGAGGGTGCTCAGCTCTTTTAAAAGAATAAATAATGACACCAGCCAAGCGAGTTAGGAAAATGTACGGACGGGAAATGAATACCTTCGACATACGAAATATGGCGGTGTATAATCGTGCGCAAAAAAAAAGAAGAGAGAAAAAGAGAAAACAAATCCCAGAAAAATTAAAAAAGAAAGAAAGAAAAAAAAAAGAAATCAGAAATTTGATAACAACTAGATATTTGACTCTCGATGCTTTCGAACTTTGTTAACGGTTTAACAGCGATTCCAGCTTTTCGAGCGAAACGATGTAATTTCGAGTTGCGATGAGATTCAGCCCCGTTCGTAGCTTTTGACGAGAGAGAAATTATTGCAAAAGAGAGGACGTATAGTGCGTGCGTATTTACGTGTGTGTGTGTGTGTGAGAAAGAGAGCGAGCAATACGATCGTTCAAAATTATATAAAAACGTCGTTACTGTAGTTATATCAATATATTTTTTTCGAATTTTTCAAACGCGAGTTTTTATCGAGTATATTTTCCTATCTGTATAACTATATTTTATAAACATAATAAGAGATCGTTCACGAATACTTGAAATTAAATGAATCACACGACACACTCATTTAAAATCGTATGGGAATTAAAACAAATCACCGTTACATCATTCATTCTCATTCGATTAAGTATTTCGAAGACTGATGTAAACGTATACGAGATTCGTTGTAACATTCGTAATACGACATCTTTATTCTTTGGAAAATTTTGACAAGTTATACGATAAAGTCACAAACGTGACCAAATTCGTTCGCTCTAGATTCGACGAGGAGAGATTTCATATTGGATTAAAATTTGACGGGTTTCCGATGAATTGCGGATCGACCGAATGGGATCGCGAAACAAAAGGGACTCGATTTCGTCCTTTTTTTATATTCGAGGCTTGATAAAGTCGTCTATTACATTTTGTCGTTGTTGTTATAATCGTTGTTATTGTTGCTATGTTGTCGTATTTTGTTTCGTATTGTTTTCTTTCGTTCGTTCGTTCGATCAATGTTTTCTAAACGCGAAGAATAGAGTAAAAAATTATTAGAATCTTCCATAACACGTGTTATCTTTCTTGTTTAGAAAAGGATACATTTTTCACTATCGTACTGACTCGAGGACAAGTGGCCACGAGCTTCGCTCAACACCTTTCGGCTATGCTTTCAAAATAAAAGGAGTTGCTATTGCATAAAAGAGAAAAAGAGAGAGAAGGAGTGAAAGAGAAAAGAGAAGAAGGAATGAGAGAGAAAAATCTCGTTCCCTGTGTCCATTTCATATAACGTTTTTGTTCGCGAAAGCCTCTACGTCGCAAAGGCGCTCTACTTGATAATCCAAGGGTTAATAACGCAGTGGTTTTTGCGGCTTATTTGGAGCTACGGTTTCGTATTGCCATGTACCTAGTTGGAGGATGGAAAACTCTCTCTCCCTTTCATATATACTAGGTATATAACCAAAGCGAGAGAGAAACGAGAGAAAGAGAGAGAAATAGAGATATAGTGAAAGAGGGAGAGATAGATAGAGAGAAAGAGAGAGAGAGAGAGAGAGAATGTGATAGCTGTTGCTTTCACATATGGCATAATATTTCCAGGAGAATAAAGATCGATAAGCGAAGAGAAATCGATAGCATGTTAATAACAAGATACCTTTGATAATGGTATTCAATGGAGAGAGAGAGAGAGAGAGAGAAATGATATTTATTCCAACGTCGAAAATCATACTACTCATACTAAATTACAAACAAAAAGAAACGATGAAAAGTTATGAAAAAGTTAAGCGAGTGTGTTTTTCATTTGCATAATTCATTCATATATCAACGTCCAGAAAGCTCAGTTCGGTAAATGTACATCGAGTAAAAATATTTCACCCTCGCTAAAGTTTCGAGTATCATTGAATTATTTCACGAATACATATATACATATTCAACTTCATAAAATATATAATAATTTCGAGGAGTTTGTCTCGAAATATTTCTGTTTATATTCATATTACTTTCCTGCTAATAGAAAAGAATAAAAAAAAGAAAAAGGAAAAGAAATTAAATTAAATCAAGGAAAATACATAAGTAGCCTGTACCCACGGTAAAATATGTTGAACGTGTTTAGAAACTTAACTTAATGAATATGTATTTTTACTATTGCCTGGAAATGCTAAAGAAGTATAAAAAAAAAAGTATGCAAGTTCTTGTTGAATAGAAAGACAAGTGATAATAAGTGTTACTCCTAGGATCAGAGTATTCATTGGCGACGATGTTATCGACAAGTAGTAGCAAATGGCGATAGTCAGACGATCGTAAGTCTTCTTTATGTCCGACCACGATCGTAAAACTTCACTGCAACTGCAAACACGAAAAGGGTGGAAGTAAAGTGAAAAAATAAAAATAAAAAAAAAATGGTAATAGAAAATGGAAAAAAATAAGAAACAAATAAGAAACAAAACAAAAAATAAAAAAATAAAAATACTAACGAGGAAAAAGGAATTGTAAAGTAATATTCTCTCTCTCTCTTTCTCTCTCTCTCTCTCTTCCTCTCTTTCTCCCTTTCTTCGTTAAAAACCGATGAAAATTTTTCTTTCGTAATTGTCCATTTACTTTATCTCCGTCTACCATACATTTTCCCCATGTACCATCGAAATTCGTTCGTGATTTTTGTGTTGGTTTCGTAACATAAAGGAAGAAAAAAAGAAAAAAGGAGAAAACACATATGACACCCACACAGGGTATATAAACACATACAAGCATACAAATGCGTTCAATTCCATTCCACGACAGAATACTCTTCGTCCTCTCTGAAATTTTAATGAAGCTGCTCGTTAAAGGAACCTTTTAAATCTTCGCTCGTGTAATAGCGGCGATAGCGTTGAAAGGTAAATGAAGTGGAAACTGCAAAAGTATCTTAATACTTTGGACGGAAGGTTAACGACGGCGAATCCGCCCATCGTCATCCAAATACTTGAAAATAAAAAAAGAAGAACGAGGGAGACGTAGGTATTTGTTCGATTTTTCTTTCGAACGTATAATATCAACGTAAATCATACATACATACATATTTTTTTTACGTCATATCTTATTGCAAACGTTGCAACGCATAAAAATATTTCGAACATTGAGCGAGACGTACTAAAGTATATTAATACGGACAAATAAAACGATAACTTTTTTTTTCTTATTATCTTAAGATAAATATTAACGATACGATCGATTGCGGGTATCACTTAGCGAGTCTGATGAAATTCGAGAAAATTTACGGAGATACGACTGAAAACATTGGTGCAATTGAATACATAGTAAGAGAGAGACAAAGAGAAAGATAAAGAGAGAAAGAGAGATAAAGGAAGAAAAGGATGGAATAGAGTAAACCGGCTTTGAACCGAACATTGAATACTTAAGTGTTCGCATACCATGAAATACTTGTTAGCGACGAGGTCGATGTTTGTACGTCAACCAAAATGAAATGGTGACTTCTCTTATTGGTGTAGTTGCCTATTGGTGGTATTAGTGATGATGGTAATGGTGGTAGTGTTATTGGTATTGGCGTTGCTAGAAAACATTGGCCATACCTCAAATTTCTATGTCCCTGCTCTCTTTGTCTCTTCTCTCTATCTCTCTTTTGCAATAGGGTAGATACGGTATTTCCTACAAAGGAATTGTGCCAATCGCTAGTGCGTCGCTAGAAAAGAACCGTTTGCTTTCACCTCACCCTTTGGAACGTATCTGTCAATAAAGTTAATTTATTTCGCCGTTCTCCATGAAATCGAATCAAAAGTTGTCGAACATGAAAGAGACATGTTACTCCTATAACATGCGATGGTGTATAATATATATATGTATATATATACATACACATACACACAAGAGAAACGAGATACGTTTATGAAAGTCACGTTGTTTTAGAGCGTTCCATTTACTCTGATATAAATATTTACAAAAGTAACCAAATCAAAATTCGTTTGATGTTTGAAATAAGGGATAGTAATGGTAGTGTGTGAGTTTATACTTGGATCGATATTACTATCGAGACGAGTAGAGAAAATGAGGTAGGAGATACATTAATATTATAGAACGTTATAGCTTCTCGTTAGTTTTAATATTCTATGATGAGAATGCTTAATAAAGAGATGGGGAAAGTGAGAGAGAGAGAGAGAGAGAGAAAGAGAGAGACAGAGAAAGATAGATGAAATAACAAAGGGATTCTAGTCTAGTTCAAATTAGAATCTTTCAATTAAGCACAACTTAAGTAATTATTCGAGCATGGTATATGGAGAAACTATTTCAGAAAGTATGTATTTCGAACATAAAACATTATTAAATACCTTGAATGTATATCAGTTGTTAGTTTCCTACGAATAATATAACCAGTAGATCGTATATGTACATATATATATATATATATATATATATATATATATATATATAATACATAATATATAGGTATATAAGCACTTTAGATCCATCAACTTTATAAAGCATTTTTAAAGGAACAAGAAGGGTAGAGTTAAAGGAGAAAGAAGAATAGAGATAGGAGGAAACAAAGAAATCAGTTTTACGATTAAAGATCGCTCGAAATACCAGTAAAGATTTTTCGCGAAAAATCTACATTTTTAACATTGCCATTAAACAGGGATATTAACGTTACGGGGAAATTTTACAATATTTTATTTTTTCGTTTGCTTTTTATTTGTTTGTTTGCAAGAAAATTTTCAAACTAAACTGGCTCGCGGTCTAACCGCATCGAAAAACTAAATGAGGAAAAAAAAACAAAGACGATTAAACGGTCTGTACCGTTGGTAAAACCGCATTAAGAATGTATGCGTGTATGTGTATATAGTAAAGTAGTACTAATACTTATTTAACAAATTCCCGAGCGTGATTAAATGAACCATTGTATTCCGGCGCGATATTTTATTTTTTGTATTTGCGCAATTAAAGTGCAGCGTTAAAATCGGCAAGAAAAAAAGAAAATGAAAAAAAAATTGGAAGGACCTAGTTTCTCTTCTCTCTCTCTTTTTTTTTTTTGTTTCTTTCATTCTTTCTCAACGAACATATTTTAACTGACTTTTCTAATAAATGAACGAAATGCAAAATAATGTAAGGTGGAAATTTGGAAGAGGGATATCTCTTTCTCTTTCTCTCTCTCTCTCTCTATATATATATATATATATATATATATATATATATATATATAATATTCTTTATTTAAATGCGGTCAAATATGGCAAAAGTTCAATCGGATATTCCCCTAGAGAAATCTACTTGCGTGAAAATAGATTTAATTTTTGACACTATCGTGGCATTATTGAATAATTACAAACAACAGGGGATTACAATAAATCTATGTGAGAAAATCGATGGTCATCGTAACGTGTAAAATAGAAAAAAAAAAGAAAGAAAAGAACGAAAAGGAAGAAGAAAGAGAAAGGATGAAGTAAAAGAATAGAATTTCTTCTAGGTATCTTTCTGATGAACGATAAAAATTATGTATGTACATCGTGTATTTCGTCGCGTTATTAAACGAGTAATTTGCACGAAAAGGGTAGACAATAAAAAGGACTATCTTCTGATGAAAAACTTTCTTGAAAATTTCGTCGAAAGCGTAGACAATTTCGCGTACCGTCGCCGACGGCTAATGTAAGAAAAGTAGAAAAAGCTTCCTTTAATTACCAACGCCATGAAAAAGAAATAAAGATGGAGACCTGTTACCGTAGAGCCCGAGCAAAGTAATAATTAACACGATATCACGTGTCTCGTCCAAAGTCCGAACTGTCAAGCAGAAGAATTCTTTGAATTTTATTATCGTTGTACTTCATTCGACTTGGCGAACTTTGTCTTCACTTCGCGACGTCCGTTTAACCAAATGAGAATTTTAAATTACACGAATCGTGCTACTTTCTTCTTTCTTTTCTTTTGTCTTTTTTGGATCTACAAAAAAAAGTTTTGTATGTGATACAAAACCGGTACGATGAAAAGAAAGAAAGAAAGAAAGAAAGAAAGTAAAAAAAAAAAAGAATAAAAAGGAAGAAGAAGTAAATTTTAAAGAAAAGGGTCGGTCGTGGGTTCAACCGATGTCTCGATAAATTTCCAACGTTTTCTGCGCGTGTAATACAAAAAAAGAAAAAGATAAAAGTTAATAGATTCTTTTTCTTTCTTTTTTCTTTTTTTTCCCGTAAAACGCGTGTAAAGATCGAGAGCTACTCGTACGAAGACAAGCAATGGTTCAGTCTTTTCGAAAGTCGTTTTCAACGTCGGCTTTCAAAGGCAACTCGAATAAATGGTCGAAGCCTCCGTCTAACTTTCTGAAACGTTCCTGAATCGGTACAAAGAGCTTTGGAAACGTAATTTGATTTTGCGTAAAAGCGCAGAGCCTCCCGCGCTTTCTGTTCGCACACGTCGCATACACACACTTTTTAACGCAGATCGATGCTCCGTGGATTATTCCCTACGAACGTATAACTTCCGAAGCTTTAACACGAATGCGATTTATTTTCACGACAAAATAAGTGTTCGGAATTTTCCTATTTTCTCTCTCTCTCTCTCTCTCTCTCTTCTTTTTTAGCTTCTTTTTTCTTTCTTTCTTTCTTTCTCATTTTATTTCATGCTATTTTTTACACGCAAAAATCCGCAATCGAAGCAAACGCTCTTAGATGAAAAGCCGATCGGACGGACGACAATTACCAACAACGTTTTTCACGCGTGTATCTTTTCTTTCTTTTCTTTTCTGTTCTTTTCTTTCCACTTCTTCTCTATTCTATATTCTTTTTTTACTCACATTGGAGAATCACGTACGCGAACGGTGTATCGATCGCACGTGTGAAAATTTTGTCACGGTATTTATCCGGCGCTACTCCTTTTGTCAATTTTTATCTCAAATCATTTCGAGAGAAATGATATCACGTATTGCAAATATTAAGATTAAAGTAGCAGAGAGATAGGAGGTTTTCGTTTGAGCTGCGAAAATTACGAAGAACTGTAATGAGAAAGATAAAGGAAGCGAGGAGATAGTATATACTGACTTAAAAAAGAGAAATAAAAAAAGATGAGAGACAAAAAGGAAAAATAAAATAAAACAAAATAAAACACAAAAAACAAAGCTGAAGTGCGAAAACAAGCTAGGATCTCGTTATTTTCTCGTCTATATTTTTATTAATATCCTCGATGCTCGTTCGTTATCTCCACCACGATACGTAAAACGTGTTACCAACGTGCACACGGCACCCGTTACACGAGAAACATCTAAATACGTATGTAGCAAGTTTATTACAATCAGGGCCGTATCCAGTTACAAAACGCTCCTGTACGCTTTTTCCTCTCTTCTCCCCCATAGAAAAAAAAATGTGGTTTCTAACGTTCGTTCGTAGGAGCTCGACTTAATAGAAATAGTTTTCGGGAAAGTGTAATCTCATATCTCGTCGTTTCGACGTCGGAAAATCGAAGCTGTTTTGCTTCCTTTTCTCCTTCAACATCCCTCCAACAACCACCGCACCCTTCAACTTCCCCCTTCCAATTTCACCCTCACCACCCTTACAGATTTTCTAACCGTTATATCGTCTTCGGCTGACTCACAACCTTCTTCCTTGCAGTCGCCGAAGCCAAACTTATGCCACGTAAGCTTATTTTCAAGCTTTATCGTAATCCCAAGCAGCTAGCTGACGGGATACGCGCTATTTCTCACTTTTTTCGAACCGTTGGGTCGGTCTCCTCTTTCTCATTGGAATATCAAAAAATTTCATATAAAAAAAACCGCTTCGAAGGGAGAGAAAGAAAGAGAAAGAGAGAGAGAGAGAGAGAGAGAGAGAGAGAGAGAGAGAAAGAAAGAGAAAAAGAGAATACGAAGAAAAGAGATTAAACATTTTTAGACCTTCGATATATCTGAATATCGATCATCGTTCCCTTTTTTTTTTTTTTGTTGTATTCTATCAATCGCTTTTCTAAGCGTTCTATATATATTTTTTTCTTTCTTTTACTTATCGGAGAGTAAAATTTAATATTCTATTATTTCGCGATAGGATCGAATACCTATCGATAATAATCGCCACGATACGCGATATTATAATAAATTTTTTCAAATATAAAACGATTACACGAAAATTGGCTGATTTATGGATTGGCATGATTAAAAATAAATAGTACTTCGATTTAGATTTAAAACAAACCGATAAAAGGAGATTGCGTGTAGGGTAAAGAAGAAATTGAGATAAAAGAAATTAATAAATTAAAATAAAAACAAAAAAGCAAAGAACAACAAAAAGAAGGAGCAAAAGAAATGAAATTAAAATAATAACAATAACAATAACAATAACAATAATAATATAACGAGTCATTAATATCGATCGTTCATAGAAAAATGTTAAATGGAGGTACTGAAAAGAGTTGGCAAAAAGGGAAAGATAAGACTGAAAACTCGCGAAGTCGTTAAACGAAAATCTCGCAGAGCAGCGAGTTTTCAAGGAGAAGCAACGTTGCGTGCTGCGGAATAAATTGCTTCGTTCCAACGACGACGACAACGACGACGACACGGACGTAGCCACGAACGTAGAAAAACCACAGCGGAAGTGAGTAGTAGGTATCTCATCACCTCTTCAAAGCTAAAATCGTATTCCGACCTAACGCCAACCACATTATACGGACCTACACGAAGCAGCTCGGTCGAAAAGCTTAAGCGGAAAAAGAAACTGTGATTTTTGTGAAGCTTGATCGTTTCAACGAGAGAGAAAGAGACAGAAACAGAAATAAAAAGAAAGAGAGAGAGAGAGATTGTAAGGGGTGCGAGAAGATGGAAAGAGACTCGTTACGTTTTCTAGTCTTGTTGATAACTTCCATCAGGCTACGAGTAGACTGGTGATAAGAGAGAAAAGAAGGCGAAGTTTTTTTAAAGCATATCTCTCTCTCCGTCTCTCTCTCTCTCTCTCTCTCTCTCTCTCTCTCTCTCTCTCTCTCTCTCTCTCTCTCTTTCTCGTTCGCTCATTCGCTCACGATTCGCAATTCCCCTGAGGCTCGTGGCTGTGGGCGTACTGGATAAAAATTCATAGGCAACCTCACGAAGATGTTATCGTCTCCTTCGTCGCCCGACCCTACCTTCTCTCTCTCCTTCTTCACGAAGGAAACGAAGAATGCCATCTATATGAGCCAAGAACGATGTCGGCGTCGTCAACGATGCCATCGTCGCAACCAACGACGACGACGATGACGTCGACGACGACGACGACGACGACGACAAAGACGACAAGGAGAACCATGAGAAATACACCAGACGTATATAAAACCGTAAAACATTTTCTCATCTTCAGTTATAACGTTTTCGTTGAAAAGAACATAGCCAGAAAATTTTTGATAAATTGCCAAATAAAAGAACTCTCTAATTAAACAACTAGTTTCTTTCTACGAATTTATTCTTCTATATCTTCCGTTTTCAAGTGCGACGCAGTTTGATTTGAAATTAGAATTCGGATTCGGCAAGCATTCGAAAGTTCCTTTACGATCGTCTTATTAAGTTCTGATAAAGGATCCTTTCGAGAAGGAATTATTCAGGTATCTCTCTCGTTACTTGCCAACTCTACTTCTATTCCTTCACGAATATCCTCCAAGCTAGCTATCCTATTACTTTGGTTAACGTTACCGTCGAAAATAATTCCCAAGTATTACGATTAACTTCTTTACGATTACTTTTTTACGTTATCGAGTTTAACATTTTCAGACGTAAGATTTCACAACTCCGATTTTATCTAAACTTCGATATTTTCTTCTCTAAAAATCGTCCGCCATAGTAAAGCTTAATTTCAACGTTCAAAAATAACATTTATCATCTGAAATTATCGCGAAATAATCTTGTAATAACTTTCTCCCAATTAGTACGGGGAGTAACGGGTAAAGAGAAAAAAAGGAAAAGAAAAGAAAAAAAAGAAAAAAAGAAGAAAAAGAAAAGGAAAAGAAAAAGGGGGAGAAAAGAAGTCAGGAAACGTCAGATTTCAAAGCACAGCGACGAGAGGGAGAGAAAAAAAAAGAAATATTCAGAAAACTTTTAACTCCCGCGATCTCGTAAAAAAAAAAAAACAAAAGGAAAAAGAGAGAAAAGAAAAGAAAAGAGAAGAAAAAGAAAAAGAAGAAGAAGAAAAAAGAAAAATCGCGCGAGAAAGTAGGGAAACCAAGGAGAAGTGCTTGCGAAGGTATTGATATTTGTATTAGTATTAGAGAAAAGCCCGAACGATCGTACGTTTAGATTTCCTTAAAATGAAAAAGGAATCGAACTGAATCATAATTTCACCGCAACGACTTTTTCCAAGCTCGCGAACAAGATTGGCGGTAGGAAGGAAAAAGAGGGCTGAGGATCGATAACATCGTCGAATCGGATAACGAAAGCCGTTTTCGCGTTCCCGTGATAGAAGAAGAGAAGGAAGAGGGGGGCAGAGGGGGAGGGATGATCCTTGAGAATAATTCCACTCGACACCGAATTCTCATTATCGACGATTTAGCCAGCCGACCGGGACATCCGGACGAAGCTCTTATCCTTCGACACTTATTCAACCATGCGTCTCCTAGCACTCTATTCGCGAATAAAAAGTCATAGTCTTCGTTACTTCGAAAGATATCAATCGGTGATATCGCGAGGATGAAACTGAAAATGATTGTGATATTCGTTCGGTAAACTTGATAGAAAGTAGGAAGTTTTTTTAAATCATCATTTTTATCTTTAAAGAAAGGCACGCGTTACGATCTCATTTTTTTTTCTTCGTTAAAGAAATAAAATAATATATCTTTCTCTCTGCCTTTATCTTTCAGTTGAATCGGAAATTTTTGTTTTTCGGAATTGTACGCACATCTTCGACATAAAAATTGAATTTCTTTATGCACTTTATTATTCGTCACTCGATTAAACGATCAGAGGATATAAAAGTCGTAAAAGATCGTTGGTCGGACCTTGGTACTTACCGAAAAGGCTTTAAGAAAGACGAGGCACTGAATGATACCCTCCATCGTGTCTCCGGTCAAACAGAAGGTGCCGGTAAGGTGTCGACCCTTACGACCAATCACGGAGCAGAGATTGGCCTGCACAAAGGCGTTTTGGGATCGCGTGGCTGCCGTAAGGGATGGATGGTGAGAACCGGCGCTCATTAGTCGTTCCAGCGAGTCCATTTCTCTTACTCCCTTTTTCGGATCTTCTTTCGGATCACTTTCGGATCGCGAGAGTCACGCGAGTGATCCTTATTTCGTCTTTGACGATAATCAAATATATATGTATATATGTATGTACGTACGTATGTATGTATGTATGTAGGTATATATATCTTTTTTATTCTTGTTTTTTTTTTTCTTTTCTTTTTTTCTTTTTTTTCTCTTTTCTTTTTTTTTTTTTTTTTTTTTTTACGACACTCAAAATCGAAATATATATTTTGACGAACGCGACAATTTTTATAGGAAAAAGATTTTTTTTTCTTTTCTTTCATATACTCTTATCACTCGTAACATAAAGTCCATAAATTTAATCTGAGAAGACCGTATGAATAAAACGTCGTTAAAACATGCAACAGGATCGAGCACTATCCCCGAATGTCAAATTTTACGACACTGACACGCGTACGTAAGTACGCACACCTCGATGGGATGCCATAAAATATATTTACGTACGTAGATATCGCAAGATAGATAGAGATACGCAGATAAAGAGGGAGAGGGAGAGAGAAAGAGAAGGAGAAATAAAGATAGAGAGAGAGAGGGGGGGGGAAGGCTGAGAGAACGAGAGGTGAAACTTTCTTGTTGCACTCGATGAGTTCCGATGATCAATGCGACGGCTTTTACGACTGTTGGCTAACAGAACGCAAACAGTCGTAAAGAAAATTGATTCTTTCGTTACTCCGCCGCCGGACAGATTCCTTCGGGTTTCACAAATTTAATATTCACTTGGTAGAGCACGTTGATCAAGTCTATTTTTCGTTTCGAACTGAAGTAACAATTGAATCGTTCGATAATAAAATGACAGGTGTTAACAGATCCTTTTATTAAAAATAAAATAAGAGAACACGGTATCGGACGAATTTCGTATCTTCACCGTGAAATCATCGAGTTCGAAACTTGTAGAATTATCGATTCGAATAAGGGAAATATTCTTTCGAATTAACATCCGCAAATTATATAGATCTTCTCGAGAATAGGATCGAATTTCGAAGAAAGGAGTCTTCCTTTATGATCTTCCTCGTTGCGTCGATCATCGTAATATTATTCGTCATCAGCCATGTAACGCCGTCGGATCGAAAGATAAAAAGCGTTTGTTGTACATTTGAAAGGAAATTGTGCAGTGGTAGTATGATCTATCGTTGACAGCAAGTGGCAGAAGAATTCTGTATCTTGCGTGAAATCGAGAAAATCCTTTGTGGTGGTGGCGATGTCGCGGGAGATTCGACCGATCGATGAAGATCTGTATTTTGCGGCGTGGAGTAACGCCTTATCAAATCGCACATCTCGTAGCAGAGAAAGCAAATACCGATTATTAGAAAAGTATCCATTCTAGCTTCGACTTCGTTCTAATGTATCTTCTTCTTTTTATTATTGTTTCTTCTTGTTTCTTCTTCTTCTTCTTCTTCTTCTTTCTTCTTTTCTTCGAATATAGAGATCCTTCGTCCTTAAGTATTAGAAGAGGGGAAAGAAACTTAAACGTGAACGATCACTTGCGTTCTTTTCACGCTGAGAAAAAATTGCTCGTGCGATTCTCAAAATCGATCATTCGATTCACCTCCAATCAACTCTTTCTCCAAAAGTTATTATACGATAGTGCTCGACGATACCTTTGACATCGTCTTCGATGTTTCTTCGAGATCTTCTAGACACTAACTTCTAAGTCTTTGAAATATATTTTTTTTTCTTTTATATTATATATCTTCAACGACGGTCAATTTATCCATTTTGTTGAAAATTGATCTGACACGAAGCGAACACGACCAACACCAAAAAGTATTTCGTTTCTCTAACGACAGTACCCAGTCGCTCTAGAAATATATCACCGTATAACGTGCTCTTGTATCTCAGTCGCGAGTAAAGCTCGTCACTGAAACGAGAAGCATGAAACTACGACGACGACGAGAGGGAGCCACGACGATTGGAGCCAGTGGTGGTGGATCGGGGAACAAAACATAGACCATGTGAGGGCTCTGACGAGATCTGAATGCAGCCTCGAAACTAACGACTGTACATATTTCGTTTCTCGTGCGTACAATTTTCACGAATTTCGAAAGAATCGTAGTAACAACAGTAGTACCAGTAATTGTAATAGAGAAAAAAAAACAAAGAGAAAGAGAAAGAAAGAAAAAAGGAAATCCTTTTGAACAGGAACGTCGGATTAACGAATAAAATTCAACTCGAACTTTCGATTTTCTCTAAAATTAACAAAAATTTTATCAAGATTGAAAGATCGATTTCTAACGATCGAGGATAAGAGAGAAAACAAATAAAACGAACAAAACACGAGAGAATTATACACTGTAAAAAAAAAAATATATATACTAATAAATAGGCAGTGCGTAAATCGTTTCTTATTATCTTTTTTTTTCTTTTTTTGGATTTTTTTGGATTGATTAAACCGGAACGGGAACGATGTAAAGAATAAGATACTGAGATCGGTACACGATCGAGCGAGGACGACGAAAGCGTACACGCGAGCCGTATCAGCGTGCTCGCAACGGGCCGGCGTATGACTAGCAGATACTCTCTCAGTGCTAGGGTACGCCTTTAGAAGGGTGGTCGGGTGGGAAACGAGGGATGCTGGGCGACGGCGCGGCCCGCGGCGCCACCCCCAACCACGTCCCCGATATCCCGATCTCGTCTCTCTTCTCTTCTCTTCTTCTATCATTTCTCCCTCTCTCTCTCCCTCTACCACCACCACCATTACTACCACCACCACCACTACCACCACCACCACCACCACCGCGTTACTACCACTACTACCACCACCACACCAATACTACCAGCATCATCGGCAGCTATAGCAACGCCACTACCACTCCCAAAAGATTTTTATTTGTGGTGCTTTTTTCATTTCTACCGACTCCTCACATCTACATCTGTTTGGTTGCGCGCGCGAACCATCTATCGGTACCTTCTTTTCTCTTCTCTTCTCCTCTCTTCTTTATTTCTTTTCTTTTCTTTTCTTTTCTTTTCTTTTCTTCCTTCCTTCCTTCCTTCCTTCCTTCCTTCCTATCAACCTTCTTACTCTATTTCTTCTATCGTTTGGTGCATCCACACTTCATTCCCCTTTGCGGAATTCTTTGACTCGTCGAGCACACGGAATCGCACTGCGCTAACGACTCAAAAGGGAACTATCTCTCTCATCCGTTCTTTCTTTCTTTCTTTCTTTCTTTCTTTCTTTCTTTCTTTCTTTCTTTCTTTCTTTCTTTCTTTCCTTCTTTCCTTCCTTCCTTCCTTCTTTCTTTCTTTCTTTTCTGCTTTTCCTTTTCCTTTCTTTTCTTTTCTTTTTTTTTCTTTCTTTTCATTTCTTTTCTTTACCTTTCTCTTCCTATCTTCTCTTTACTTTTCTTTACTTGTTCTTTACAGATCCAACCGATATATATCCAACAGACGTTATAACTCGTCTTATGAACGAGCACGCTGTCGCTAACACAATTCAACCTGTTTCATATCTTCGTTCGACGACGAAATATCATCGGACTATTGCGATAACTTCTTCTTTTCTTTCTTTTTCTTTTGTTTTTGTTTTTTTTTTTTTTTATTTATTTTCGATAGTTATTTCTTACCACACTCCCTTTCGTTTTCATTCGTTACGATCGAAAATTAAGAAATCGTTTGACGGCTATCGTTCACGCCGACGTGATTTTTATAATCCTGTAATACGAACACGATCTGCGATATTTTTTTTCTATTTTTGCTTTTATACTTGTTTAAGAAAAAAGAAAAAGAAGGAAAAAGAAAAACAAAAGGAAAGAAGATAAAAAGAAATCTAATCTGCTTTGTTCCCGAATGTTTGTCGAATTAATTAATGCTTTTACGATACTTTTATTTTATTTCTCCATTATTATCGAGTAATACAAATTGAACGCTTCAAACGGATCATACTTCCAACGAATTTGAGTCGTTGCTATCATCGACGTCTATCCTTTCATCGTAGGTAACCATTGAAAGATAATGATTTGCTAATGGCTTTAAGCGGCTTAAGAGAGATTCATTATGAAGATTTCGCGATAGAACGAGAGGAGATTTTCGTTTAGAGAAAGAGAGAGAGAGAGAGAGACAGAGAAAGAGAGAGAGAGAGAGAGAGAGAGAGAGAGAATGAATAAAAGAAAGAAACACATAGACAGAGACAGAGAGAGAGAAAGAAAGAGAGAGAGAGAGAAAGAGAGAGAGAGAGAGAGAGAGAGAGAGAGAGAGGACTATCTACGAAATAAATAAAATTAAGCTTTATGTATAACAAATTTAATTCTTTATCAATTCGAACGAAAAGAACGATACTTCGTTTAATATACGATAGAATCTTCCTCTTATTTTTCTTTTTCTTTTTTTTTCATTTCTTTTCTTCCATTTACGTACGTGAACGAAATTCTCACAGGAATTACGAGTACATTCTCTAATCTCTGCGATGAGGAAAATGAAAGAGAAAGATAGAGAGAGAGAGAGAGAGAGAGAGAGAGAGAGAGAGAATTAACGTTCAACTAACGATTTCACGGAGGTACAACATCATACGCGAGGCGGTCACCGTATTCCTTCGCAAACTTTCCCGTGGGCTTAATAAACTTCATCGTAGTTTCCTGGGAAAGTCGAAGAATTAAACGTGACGCTGTGCGCAACGTCGCGTTATACGTTTAACGGTTAAACGGCCTTTATGGTACGAAACGTTATAGCGCGCAAACCATCGAGACGGACTAGTGTTTTGTTCTTTCACAAACACATGTACACACACACACACACACATATACATACGCGTATCTCAGATCCTTGGGCAACCGTACGTTACTTGGGAAAAGCTAATTTCGAAAGTGCATCGTCGAGAAACGGAGAGAGAGAAAGAGAAAGAAAGAGGGACAGACAGAAAGAAAAAAGAGAGAGAGAAAGAAAGAGAAGGACTAGATCGAGGGAAGGAACTTTAACATGACCATTTAATAGCAGTTTCCCAACTTTTCTCTTTCGAGTATCCTAATGACGAAAAGATTTTATACTCGCTCGAAATCGAGACGATGCGGAAGGAAAGAGAGGAAGATGATACCGAGTTGCTTTCCATCTACTTTGTTTCTTATACTACAGTTTCCCTTCGAGGTTCCTTGATGTTTCCGTTTTCTACAGTTTCGTTCTTCTTTGAATATTCCAAAATCTTGGACGATAACCTTTCAACTTTATCATTTGTTATATGAAATATTTCGATACAGATAAATAGATTATTTATTTATTAACGTAGTGATAACATCGTACTCGGTAAAAAAATTTTTGAAAAGAGATTATTTATTTATCTAACATGGCCGTACTCGAACGAAATACATTTGTTAAATGATCATTCGATCCAATTGCACGGACAAATTCTTCGATTACGCGATTATCGATCGAATCGATCGTACGTGTTACGAAAAATAAAGAGGAAAGAAAGGAAGAAAAAAAAAAGGAGAAAGAAATATCCGGTATTGTCGTCAAAACAAGAATTTCATCGGATAGATAGATGTAGCGAGCTTTAGTAATCGCATGTAGGACCGCGGGAGAGTTGGATGGAAGGGTGAGAGGGAGAAGGAGGGAGTTAGAACCGGTAAGCCGATAATTGGTGCCTGTTCGACTCAGATAAGGTCTCTACACCATCGACTACAGTCTTATACTCTAAGAAACTTCCACTTAATTACTCCGTATTGCTCCGACCATACGATTACTCTCTTTACTTTTTTCATCTCGGACCAATAAGCTTTGGACAAGTGGAAACGAGTTTTCAAACGGTCAACGAAACGAATTAGTCTCATGGAACAAACGCGACATAAACGTTACGTTTTATATTGCCTCTCTCTTTTTTTTTTAATTATTCATTTTATATATATATATACACATGTGTGTGTGTGTGTGTGTGTGTGTAATTGCGTTAGATAGAATATTTTGTTTTATTTGTCTCTTTGTTTGTTTCTTCATTTCTTTTCTTTTTCATTTGGTAATCGAAACAAATATGATTTATTTGCATCCGATGAATTTCATTTTCATCAATGAATATGCAGATTATGGCACCAGTCGAATGTTTGTTAAACATATGAAATAAATCGTATTCCCTTATTTATTGATTTCATTCGAACGATTATAATACATCTCGAACAACGAACAATGGTTTAGTTTCAACGTACGGATTACGTTCTACGTTACGAGTCGTACGTTAATCCAGTGCCAGGGAAATGCGTGCAGTTAATTATGGTAGACAAAGGCTTACACCCAACGGATCAATAGGTCAGCCATACATACAGATAAATTCATTGGACCATACGGCGAACCGTGTTGTGTCATTGATACCGTCGATATTAAACAGATTTCGATTTTCTCTACAAAAAATAGGTTAAGGAAGAGAAATGGTTTTATTTCAATCGAATTGGTTCTCTCTACTTTTCCTTCTTTTTTCTTTTAAACGACGCAACATAAAAAAATAATAAAAAAGGACATAGAAAAAAAAAAGGAAGAAAACTACGCCGGCATGAACAGTGAAAGAATTTTCTACCACACTTCCTCGGTTTATCGTCCTTCGACGTTCAAATTTCTAACGATATCGATTATTGAAAAAAAAAGTGGATACAAAAAAGAAAACAAAAGAAAAGAAAAGAGACGAAAATAGAAAAAAGAAAAAAAGAGAGAGAAAGAGAAATACAAATATTAGCGCAACGTTCTTCAATTTTCTATCCAAGCTTTCCAGGTCCATCCGTATCGAATCTATTCTTTTTCCCAAATATAGTACCAGCTTTTATACGTTATATAGCTATATAATACATATATGTGTGTACATATATATATATATATATATATATATATATATATATATATATACAGACATATACATCCAGGTGTACGCGTGCTCACAAGAGAGAAAATAGAGGCTACCTTCCTATAGACGCATTTTTAATGCGAATGTTTCCACGTCGACGCAAATATTTACGAGTCGAGTCGACTCGTAAACAATAAAACCCAAGGGATTGCAAGGGGTATGAAAAGACTGATCACTTAAAAGATCTCCCCAGGTAGCAGAAAAATATGTCAGCTTCTCCGTTACCTACATTATAAGTATATGCCACGCGATATTTCTTTAGGTTTTACTTCAAGTTCCTTCGAGATATATACAAAATACGATGCACGTGATGCATGATTTCACGCTTCTCCGAGAAATAACGTTTTTTTAAACAAAGTCTCCTCAAAGGGACGTTTCCAAATTGGATATCTTGCGTTCGAAAGATGATTCTCTTAAAAAAGAAAAAAAAAGAATAGATGAAGAACAAAAAGAGAAAAGGAAAAGGAAAAGAAGAGCAAAATACACGAAAGAAAAGAAGAAAAAAAAAGGAAACAAGAAATGACAGTCTAGGGAAATTTCAAGTTATTTAACTTGAACTGCTAATCGAGTATTAAGTTCGACGAATTAATTTTCCAGAGAGAAAAAAAAAGTAAAAAAAAGAAAAAAGAAAGAGATCGCGTAATTCTTTCCTACGTTTACGAGAAATGATCGGATAAATTATCGATCTTAAACGATTTCGTAATGACATTTGCATTTCGTATGAGCACATGATACAACTGTTAAGAAAAAGAATGGACAATAGAAATAAAATGGTAGAGAAAGAGAAAGAGAAAGAGAAAGAGAAAGAGAAAGAGAAAGAGAAAGAGAAAGAGAAAGAGAAAGAGAAAGAGAAAGAGAAAGAGAAAGAGAAAGAGAAAGAGAAAGAGAAGGTATCTCATCGAACGTATCTCATTGGCCATAGCACATACACGAACTCGATTAACGGACGCACTTAACGAAGTCGATGATTACGCGTCCGGTGTTAAACCCATTGGAACATCCAGCATCAAGCTCGAAACGTTCCCTCTTGAAACGATGCCGAGCTTCTGTTTCGACCGATCCTTCCTACGTGGAATACGAGTACAGAACTCCGCTCATAGGCGGATCTTCCAATCAGCACTTCTAAGCGAGTTCCGCAAACTCATTTGCCTGTTTAGTTCGCGAGAGACAAACGGAGACAGATAGATAGATGAACAGAAAGGGAGAGAGAGAGAGAAAGCGTATGAGTGAGATAGAAGAGAGAGAATCCATAGATTCTACATATACATATGTACATGTATACATATATATATATATATATATATATATACACACATACATACATACGTATATTCATTCATAGAGTATGATTACTAAGCTATGTTAGTAGTAGTCCGGCAAAGATTTGCATTGGTCTCAAGCACACTCCATATGATGAATTTGATCGAGTACGCTCTCGATTCTTGACTCACGACTCTCGAACGCGTTCGATCGATCCGGAAGCTCGTTCTCCTCGCCCAAACGACGAATCTCCCCCTTTCCGACGAATCCCCAACTCCAACACCACCATCACCACCTCTTCCTCCTCCACTATCGCCCACCTTCCCACCCACTTCTCTTCTTCTTCACTCTTTTGCTCCTCCAACAGTTTACACGCTAGTTCACAAAGTTTCCTCTATTAATGCGAACTCACAACCGATTCACAAATAAAGATTTCCAAGTGTTATATCAATATGTAGACACCCGTTATGAGAATCTGCTTCGTTAAGTGAAATTTCTTGAAAGAAAAAAAAAAAAAAGAAAGAAAGAAAGAAAAGAGAAAAGTTATTCTTTAAAAAAAAAAAAAAAAAAAAAAAGAAAAAAAAGGATAAGAAAGAAATGGAGCGTTGCTCGTTTTCTATATTTTTCTTTTCTTTTCTTTTCTTTTTTTTTTCTTACAAGGATTTCATATTATCCCGCGTTCTTTGTTGAGTAACAAAGAAGACAAGTAATGAGATAACATCTTTCATACTTCAATCTCGATGGTTGAAATCTCGAACAATACGTCGATATTTCTTGACGATCTTGTTAGTCGCTTTCATGGTTTTACTTTCTTCGAAATGGTTACAAGAGAAACTCCAGTGACTCACTGATTACCTCATTTACAAATTTTACCCTATTTCGTCGTTACCTTTCTTCTCTAACCCTCCTCCGCACAATCTATTTCTCATTTTTACTACATTTTATTTCGAATTTCAATTCTAACGAGTCAACGTAATAGAATAATTTCTTCCATAAATTATAAGAACATATCTAATAACGAAGGGAAATATAAATATTTATTTATTTATTTATTTACTTATTTATTTATTTAATAAAATTGACTTAGTAAAAACCATAATTTCCAAGTCTAATAGAAAAAAAGAAAGCTTTCAAATCTTTAGAAGGTGTTTCCAGCTCGACTGCATTAATTTATTCTC